>NC_060160.1:2430363-2523691 GCF_021292245.1 Micropterus dolomieu | reverse complement strand
TGACCTGGGCTTGTCAAAAATGTCTCCAGTGTCTTCAGATGTTTTTTTTATCCTCTGTACTTGACGCTGAGACACATTGAAGGTGTCTGCCACATCAGCAGTGGATCTGGTCTTCAGCCTCTTGATAATCAAAACTTTAGTCTCAGAGTGAATCTTAGGCATGTTTGCAGAGGTCTAGTTGCTGTTGACGTGAAGGTCGAGTGTACTGGGGTTGTTTTTATACACACCTGAGACCTAATTGATCCATTATTAGTCACAGGTGAAGCTCATATGACAAGGCGACAACACTTATGTCTTAGCAAAAATTGACTCAATGGGCTTTACCAAGCTGTGAATATTAGAATACTTTGACGGTTTCGTTTTGCACTGAAACATTTTTACAAAAGCTGTTGGGATTAAAATGAGCCATTTCTTGTAAAAAAATCTTGATTAGAAATATATTTCAGCGGCACTTCAGGTCAATTTGTACACAAGCGACAAGACTTTTGTCAGGGACTGTAGTGCGCTTGCAGCCAGGGCGCAGAAACATAATCTGTAATATATTATATATCTATGACCTTTTTTTACCTTTTTTCTCCTTAAAGTGAGATGAGTAGATCGATCTCAGTCTCATATCTGTGCGTTACATACGGAGCAAGACGATTAGCTTACCGTAGCATATAAACAGCTAGTCTGGCTCAAACTACACCAACACCTCTAAAGATCATTGATTAACACAATGTGCCTTGTTTGTAACACAAACCAAAACTAATTCTTGAGAAATAGTTCATCCATCCGCCCACAGTTAGGTTGCCTGGCAGTGCATCCAACATATTATTGGTAAAACAAAGTAATTGCATATTCCTAATTTATAGGAGAAAAGGGTGAAATACACTGCAAGTTCAGAGATTACATGATCATCATCATATCCACTGAGTCACTATTAGCAAGTTAGCATTGCTCAGAGTTGGCCAATATGAACCATGCTAGCCTACAGGTAAGTAAGCTAAAATAAACTTACAAAAGTCCTCCAATAAATGGACAAAATAAACACATCACTGACATTTCTCTTGTTCCTTCTGTCCAAGTTTGTCATTAATGTTTTTTATTTTTGGCTCCACCTTCTGAGATAACTCCAAGCTCTGCCACTGAGACATGTTTGCAGAACTAAGTCTCTAATTTGCATCCTGACATTTTCAGCCCAGGGAATCGAACCCCCAACTCTGGCGGTTTTTACTGCTCTCCTCCTCCATATTGAGCCACCCAGGACACATTTTCAATATTTCATCCTCCTCTGGACCCACCGAAACCCCTCCAGTACCCCTGCTGGGACTCCAAGCCTCACTTTGAGAGCTCCTAATAACCTACAGTTCTCGTTTGTCCCCCGAAACAAAGCATTGCACTAATAAAACGTCCCAATTGAGCTGATTAAATACCAATAAAAACACACAGCTCTCCACTCTGCCAGCCTGCAGTCTAAATTGGATCGCAGCTCTAACCAGCGGCTCTTAATGAAAACTACTGCTGCAGCCCAGTCTACCTCTCTCTCTCTCTCTCTCTCTCTGTAATGAAATCAAATGAATTGGACTGGAGGTTTCAGGGGAGACATGCTGGACCCCCTTATAGAATTAGGACTGAACAGTATATGTGTGTGTGTGTGTGTGTCCCTGTAATTTTTATATGACCACTTGACCACTGACTCATGGTGTGTGTGTTCATGTGTGCAATATACATTTGACATAATACGCATTTGCCTCCGCACCCCTGAGGGCGGGCAGGCGTGCGTGCTGGCGTGTGTGCGCGTTTAAATTACAGGCTGTTGGCTGTATTAGTGAGCTGTGACCAGGTAAAGTACAGCAGACAGAATCAGGACAGTCAACCTGCTGTTATCCCTCAGGACAACACAACCACACACACACACACACACTGTGTTCCAGCAGTAAAACAACACACACTCAGCCTTCACAAACACTTTCTCACGCTGTACTTTGTCCTTCTGCTGTGGTGTGTGGTCCGCTTAGGGCTGGGCATTAAAGCACAATTATTTTTGGTGCTGACAGAAATATGTCTGTTGCAGATTTTTAAGTCTCAAAATCTTTCGCTCAATGAAAATAATCACTCCAGTTTACAGTTAAAAACAATTTTAACCAGGAGCCACTGCTTAGACAAGATGTAGGGCTGGACTGGTAATCTGGCGCACCGGGCAAATGGTGGGTCGACGCACCTTTGGGGCCAGTGTAACAGAAATTATTTATTTATATAGTGGTGCTAATTAGCAGAGTTTCAGGAGCGGGACCACACATCAACCACGTCATCGCCAGTATTTCCATAAATACCCACACGTCCTAACTCCTCCCCTTCGCTCTCGTATCCTGCACGGCTCTCGCATTCACCACCCGAACCGAGACCAAGCAACAGCTTGTCGAGCACGCTACGCTAACGCTGCTACCCCCATAATACGAATCATCACGCTACTACTCCATCCATCCACTTACCTCTTCGAGAAGTGTCGGTATATTGCCATGGGATGAAAAATTATTTGGACGAACTCAGGACAGTCATTATTAATGTCCACGTCAGCAGACCCTGCACCAGAAGACGAACTCTTCCGTCTCCATGCTGAGACCGCATTTTCCATAATCGCAAAGCCGTCCAGGAAGAGGTTGAGTCTAGCCTTAACTCCATCTCTTCCATGGTCTGCTTCATCGCAACAGTCGGGAACTTTCACCCGAGAATCCTCCGCCTCACAAGAACAGCTGATCACAGCGTTACCCCACTTCAGCGCCGTGTCAAACAGTCTTCATAAACGATTTTGAAACGGACTAAAGCCACTCTTTAGAAAACTGTTAAAGATGAAAGAATCCCGTTTACAGAACAGACAATACAGCAAACTTTTCAACGCCATCATGTCAGCATGGCATGTCCACAGTCCCGGCAACACCAGCTCCCTTCCAGGTGACACATTACGCACGCCGTGACGTGATGCCATCACTCCCAGTCATACACGACAGCAGTGAATTCAGCAACCTACTCCAGCCTGGGCACCGGGATGCCAGTGCCCCCGGCAGCCTACCATAGACCGGCTTCAGTCGGGGCACTGGGATGCCAGCGGCCCCAGCTGCCCGCCTTCAACCACAGTAACCAATAGCAATTACACCTCAAGCAACTTCAGCAGCTGCCTGCAGTGGGAATTTGGCACAGAGATGCAAGCGTCCCCGCCTCACCCTACCACTAACCTCAGCAGAGGGCGTCAGTAGGGACGTCGGGCACCAAGATGCCAACAGTCGTTCCGAGCTAACATCGAGCTCTCAGTCGTTCCGTGCTATGGTCCGTCTCTCAGTTGTTTCGTACTCACAGTAGTCTCTAACTAACATGTGGCTAACAGTCATTTCGAGTTAATATCCAGCTTACAGTTGTCTCGAGCTCACAGTAGCTTAAAGCTCCGTTATTTTGAACCAACATTCGGCTCACAATCCTTTTGTACCATCATCCAGCAAACAGTCGTTCGAGCTCAGTCATTCGAGCCGACAGCATTTTCTAGCTAAGGTGTTCCGAGTCGTCTCGTAGCTAAATTGGTATAATCATTTCAAGCAGACAGTAGTTTCTAGTTAAGTCATCTTCAAGGTAAGTTGTTTCGAGCGGACATTGAGGTAACAGTCGCCTCGATCGAACGCCGACTCCTTCAACCCAACTGTTAAACTAAAATAGTTTCGAGCCAACAGTCATTTCAGGTAACATCCGGCTCACAGTCGTTTTGAGCAAACATTGAGCTAACAGTCATTGCAAACGACCAAGTCGTTGTAAACCAAAGTCGTTTCGACCTTAGGTCAAGCTAACAGTCGCCTTAACCAAAGTCAACCTAAGCTAAGCCACTCACGTCTTGCTAAAGTCGCTTCGCATGCTCAGTCGTGTCGAGCTCACGTCGAGCATACAGTTGTTCCGAGCAAACATCAAACTAACAGCTTTCACCGAGCCAACATTTCATCCGGACCGTCGTTGCCAAAGCCTCCCGTTGCTCGCTCCCAGTCCAGGGTTTGGGGGTTCCATAAGGATAGATGGTTTGCAGCGGAATGGTCACCAAAACCTTAACATTAACAGCATAGCTCTCTCTACAGGCTACCTTGAAGAGCTCCCATCGCCGTCACAACTAGCACAACGTAATCGCATCACTCAGTCGTCCCGAACCTAAGAAGCTACGTTCACACCTGCTCGGGTTCATTTCGCTTCATCTCCCCTTCGCCTTGACCTTTGGCGTCGTACTCGCAATTCAGACTCATTCCACAAACACTGCGTTCTACTCAAGCAACCATATAAGTTGGACCAGCTTACGCTCGCCTTTTCTCCGGAGTCCCAAACCCTCTCAAGAACCTCGTGAACCAATTGCAACTCTGGGTACAGTGACAGTACAACACGTCAGATTGTCTGAATCGGTTCCAGTGGCCTTTCGATTCCTGGTGCTACCGCCACTTCCGCCAAGCACTCTCTCTCGTCATCCTTTTCTCCCATCCATTACCACGGTCACTCCTTCAGTATCAGAGCTAGAGCCTTTCAGGCTCAGACATCATTCCGAACACCTGGTACATATCATGCGCCGCTGGTCCTCCCAAACGTACAATCATCACAATCATTCAGATCCCAAAGATTTCAAATCAGCCAATGCTCCCACGTAAGAAGCTTCTCGGAGTCCGTCGTGCCCGGGTTCTACGGCAGATTTCCCTATCGTAGCTTCCCCACAACACTTTCGAGTGTCTCTTCGGCAACTGCAAGCCTCGTACAGCTTTCTGTTTCGATCATCAATAAATCATTTTATCATACCTGTTGATTGTGTGTTCTTTACTAGTGAAACTGTTTAGTGTATTTTTATAGAAACATACAATTATAAAATATCCCATTCATTTGAAATCAAAATCGATGTTGAGGCCTAAATGTTTTTATATGATGCCTTGTACTATAGATCTATAAGTCATATGGCAGGATCAGGCCTATCAATGACAAAAAAAAAAAAATTTTGTTTAGTAGGTGTTCTTGAAGACATTTTAGAGTGTGTCATTTCCTGGAAAACGATTTTAAAACGTTGATGAATCATCCTGCACTGGGGGGCCTGAATTCATTTAGTGTCCAATGAAAAGCTTGTTTAATTTTTATGACTACTGACAAAAAGTGTTTCTGGCACAGGGCACCACTCATTACTGTACGAACACCTTTATTCACTGATTTTGCTAAAACTGGATCATATTTGATGGAAAATATTTTGCGGGGAGGAGCGCCGGGCGAGCGGGCAACGAAACGCAGATTAATGCTTTTATAGATAGAAACAGTTCACGTCCTTCTTGGCCTTGGAAGGTCCACTAACTACAGTAGTTTGTTCCACAGCTATCAACCATATCACATGGTCTTCATTGCCAGATGGAGTTTGTACAGTCATGGAACTGTAGATGTTCAAGCTTTGGACTTCTGAGCTCACTTACGACTCAAAGTCAAGAATGAAAAGAAATGTCCGTCTACAAATCAGTTTCATGACAACTGAGCAAAACTCCATCCCCGTCATATTGCCGCTGGTTCGGTTATGGCCATGGACCTTGGTTTCTTTCGCATAGGCTACTCTACGTCTCTTATACAGTCACCTTCCAATGAAAAGGCAAAATGCCCAAAAGATAATCTGAAAGTAAGACCTTGTATGACATCAGTATTAGCTACATGGTACTAGATACGATGTAGAATTATATTCACAAGACAGATTTATGCAAAGTCAATGGAAAGACACAAATGGAGGCAAACAGATGGTCATTTGCTGCAAGTGGCTTAAACCGAGCTGATCTCATACATGACAAATCTGCTGTAGTTAGAAATATTTCAACTTCAGAAAACCTTCTTATCTGGAAATAAAGTCAGAAATTTGAGGGGGGAAAAAAAACAATTTAAGTTACAAATGCGGGTTTTTGTCCTCAGAAATCCTACATGAATTGAATAATGTATCTCACTACTCCTTACTACAGACGTACAGCCCAAATTTACACATAAACAGCAAAACTAACATTTTCTCATGGTACCTAAATGCATCATCTCAAACACTCTGTCAAGTTCAGTATTTTCAACTAGATCCAGACTTTCTCTCTCATTCACACACAAAGCCACCATCAGCTGTCATCAGTTTTTCTGACTTGCTGTAAAACACAACAAAAGTCAATAATTCCCCGTCATGTCTCTCTAAATCCATTTTGGAGGCAGCCTGTCATCTCAGCAGACACGCGTGCCTTTCTATTAAGCCGACCATCAGTCCGTTAAAGATCATATGTCTGGTTCCTCATTTGATTTTGTTCTCCACATCCTTGGTGAAAGACAGCAGATGACAAAGAATCATTATCATTTTTATTTTCAGAAGATCGGATTTTAGACAAAACTAACTTTTCAACGAGTGATGACTGATGAACAAAAAGCTGGTTTACAAAACGGACAACTTTTAGATTTACATTTCAAAATAGTGACACAGTCTTTACAAGCGCTTCACTTCAGTCCTTAAAGCACCGGCTGCCACTGTTTGGAATTTTTTATTAAATAAAGATTACCTGACTAAATAAGGTTATATATATAAATGATTCATTTTCCTTTAATCAACTGCTCGACAATTTTATGAAGCATTATTGAAAGTGAAATTTCTCTCTTTTTACCATCTACCAAAAAGCAATAACTCTAAAAACTTAAGCTTTGTTTGCTCTGAAGGAACAGTGCCCTCTTTCTGTTTTGCGGGCAGATTTCCCTCAAACTAAATAACACAATTCATTATAATTGCTTTCCAAAAAGACCCGTATTAATCATTTCTGTTGTGGTGCTTCTCTCGGTATGATTTCATTAGGCAGTGCTTGTACAGTGGCTGTTTTGTGATCTGCTACGCCTCTGGTGGAGGTTTGGGCACAAAATTAGTTGATAAACTGAGAAAAAGATTATAGTCATCGTTAAAGAAACCAACTTCTATTGTTAGTAGGAGGCAGAACGCAAACAGTGGTCTCAGTCAGTGTCAGACACTGTGTGCCGAAATAAAAACAACAACCCAGACCTCCTCCCTAAACGCTACGTCACTGCTTCCTCCTTTGCTTCAAGATAGAGGAATGTCAAATCCATGGATGGTTTGTTAAATTCTATTTATGTTTTTATAATTCAAATCACCAGAACCCTATTGAGTTTGTGTTTTATTTTTTTAATTATTATTATGTCAAGAGCTGGAATGAGCTACAAACATGAAACCTGGCCCAATAACTTGCAATGACCTTCAAGTGCTTCCACAGAAATATGAGGCCAGGTGGTTTTTTTGACTCTTATCGACACCAGATTTGGACAACAGCATTGAGACTGAGACACACACACTTGGTTGGTGGAGAATCATGGCCACCATCAACCAATATATGCCAGCAAAAGGCGGGTCTTGGCAGGGCTCTGACTTTAACTCAATGAGTTGTCCAATCATCAAAAATCTTGGGAAAAGGTGTGCCAAAGCATTTTGAGCCCGACCCATAGGGGGCGCCACTGAAAACAAGGTGGACAGGCTGTCACCAATTTTGGTGTGCATGCTCTGGGCTAAATATTAACCAAAATCTGGAGTGTCCTATTGATATTGGTACGAGTGGGCGTGGCCTATCACATATTTTGTCACGACTCAAGATGCCTTCAGAGCTTGTTCAGTGTAGGTTAAAGTCTGTTAGCAAATAAAGGCTGTAGCGAAAGCTCCTCTGTGAGTGATGTTGACCAGCTGCTGGGAAAAAGAACACGTCGACAATGTCGGGCAGTTTCACACAGCGTCTCCCGCCTACACTGAGGGCTGTACGCTACGTTAGGCTTTTAACCAGAACCAAGAAACATGATCCCTCCTGTTTTAGCCTCATTGCACTGGCTTGTTGAAGAATTGATTTTAAGATTTTGCTGATTACATTGAAGGCTTTATATGGTCTTGCCTCTGCTATATTGCAGACCTATTTGTACCATATTACCATTTGTACCGGCTCGTACCTTGGTTTTATTTTAAATATAAAATTTTATTAATATAATTTTGAAATGACTTATTTCTCAGAAGTGTTTTACCTGTTTTCATGTTTTAACTATAACTTGTATTTGATTCATGTTAAGCACGTTGAAAAATCCTCTATAAATAAAGTTCTTTTTGTGATTATTATACATCACCTTAATACAGCATCTCTGTATCACTTTGATAGGAAGGAGCGTCTTCATTTTTGACAGGATTGAAAGTTTCTAAATACCCTGGTATACCGTAACACCTTGATCTTAATCGCCAAAACTTGGATCAGCTAGTCTTCAGGTTTGTCTCCAGCTTTAAGCCTCCAACTAATGACTTATTAATCTATTGATTATTTAAAATTCAATCAATCCTTTAAACCATAAAAACCTTCACAAGCTCCCATACAATTATATAAAACAGAGAAAAGCAGCAAACCCTTACGTTAGAGGAGCTGGAAATAGTAAATAATTGACTGTATGCTTGACAGATGACTTATATTATTAACAGAGATCGTAGATCTGCAGGTAAACCCATAGACACATTCTTACACTTCTGACACAGAATTTTTATCTCCTTCAACCTTTTGTTGTCGCAGTCTAAATAATTTGGCTCTGCTTAAGAAGCACTGTAAACAGTCCAGCCGCAGCATTTCCTTCCAAATGTGATGACTTGGACCACAATGGAAAATAAAGAGTAGACTCTCTTACAGCCTGACATCTGCTTAATGAGGTGCCATCTAATCATCATATTTCATAAAGTACAAGTCAATGTCAGCGAGAGAGACAGGTAGACCGGCCGGCCAACCAGAGAGACAGACAGGCAGTGAACCAGACAGACAGCCCCGTGACAGCCGCCCACCCTGCCAGCTGAAAATGACAGCTAAATCTCTCTCGCCCGTAATCTAACTAATAATGTTAGCCTCTTAATATTTTCCCTCTCCCTGCATTGATGGATGGGGTCAGGCTGTGATTCACCCGGCTGAGGTCAAAGGTCAACCCGGTGCTCGGCTCTCTGCTCTGCCGCTGTAATGGGAGCTGAAATATTAGTCCTAAACGCCTGCGGACGCCCCGACGCCTCAGCACAGATGATGAATTAACTGCTATGAGGAATTACAGATGGAGCATTTTGAAGTTTCCACACATACACACACAGAGACATTTTCCTCATCTACACACCTCCATATGCAAATGATTGATAATAGACATCAGTGACATCAACTTTATGTCTTCTTTTTTGTCCTTTCCCTCACACGCACACTTTCTTACGTATGCTAATGATTGATTGTGGTCGCCGGTTGACGCTGGCATCATCATTGCTTTTATTTATTCGGCCGTTCGCAGCAGCTCCTGGCCTCTCGCCGTCTCATATCAAATTGTTTTTTAAATGCGTTTCGACGACTGATGTGAAAATGCAATCAGGCTAAAACTCTGAGTCCATATTAAAAAAAAACACAATCATAAACCTGTAGAAATGTACACACACACACACACACACACACACACACACACACACACACCACGTTCATCACATAATGCTTTTCATGGAGTCAGATGGTCACTCTCCTCAAACTTTGCATTGAGTTTTAAAGTATCAGTGATGTTGTTTGAGGAGGTTTTCTACGCTGCGTGAAGTCAAACTCGACAATTTCTTCTTCCAATAGTTATAAGTAAAAAGATAAACAGCCCTTTATAAAGAAAAGAATAAAGCTTACACTACTTTTATCGCTCTTATTGTCATCATGTGCATCCACAGCCGGACACATCTTCTTCCTCTGAGCCACAGAGCTCCTTTGTTATCGAGAAACTATTAAAAACACATCAGTGAGCCTCACTGTGGCACCATGACCACGAACACACTCAGATTTACATCTACAGTAGGAACCACTGGGTATGGAGGTGAGAGCAACAGACAGGAAGTCAGACAGTATTGAGAGACGGACTGACACTGTTGGTTTTGTTTTCATGAGATATATTCACAGGAAAACAAAAGACTACATAGAAAAATGCCAGCTTTATCCTTAGGTCACTGTGAGATTAGTTCATAAGTAGGCAAATCATCTATAATCAGTAATTGGATATAAGTAAGTTCAAAGTACATTTAAAAATAAGTGCAATTTAGGCTTCAAGTTGAGCCAAGACTGATAATGTAGAGCTGAACATCAAACAGGCTAAACACAAATAATATTCGCTTAATTCAAATGCAGCCAGCATGCAAACATGCCATCAACACGCCTGGCTCACCGCGTTTAAGGTAACTTACTAAGATTACATGCTGCACATGCTAACTGTAAACAAATGTTAGCATGTTAACATGAAATGAAAATATAATTCCAGAATAGCGTTATAATTTGGTTATGCGTGTTATATGAGTAAAAATAAAAAAATGAAACAATGCAAGTAGAATTTCAAAATCACTTATATGACCAAATGAAAATGACAAATCTGTTTGTCATTTAATTTTCAAATTCGTACCCCTTATAGCGGACAATGTTCAAATATTAATAATGTAACTGTAATTAATAATGTAATTGACTTTATGCAAGCAATATAAGTTTAAATAAAAATGCAATTTTCTTACAATTTGAAAATGAAAAAGGGCATTGCACTGTTCATCAGGTTAAGTCTGTGAAAATGAGCTGTTTACATTATTATTTTAATGAAGTCCCCTATAGATCTGCTCATTGGCGGCCTCCCCCCCCCCAAACAAAGAATTGACTAATCAGAGCTTTAGGTGGGATTAAGAATCGAGCCTTGAGCTTGTTACTGTGATACAATCTATAATAAAAGAGCGACAGAGTTATGGCATGGATGAGGTTGTCGCAGCTCAACTCACAGAAATAACAACTATTAAATCAACATAGTTTTTCAATCATGATGAAAAATATTGACTCCCCTTAACAACAGCTAGCACAGCTTTTGTGTCAACTGAAAAAAAATGTCATCAGGACAAATACATCACTACCGAAACAAAACTAATTAGCCTATCGCTTCTTCTCAAACTGAATTTTGGTAAAACATGAAAGCAACAAGGCAGTTAATATCAGGACACACATGTAAAGATCATCACAGTGTCTCCCCCTTTCCCCAAATTATGGCCATACTGCAGCAACAAATACTTCAGATCCAACAAACATCTTTCATTTCAAAATTATAAAGTAAAAGTCAGGGTCTTACCTGCTTGCCTGTGGTGAGTCTGTTGCTGTTCCACAGAAAATCCATTGAATCCATTCAGGCTGAAACTAAATCAAACTGGCCTTGAAGCTCAGTCTGCCTCAACACACAGAGTCTCCTTCACTCCGGAAGAGCCAGAGAATGGACCTTTAAAATGACACTTTGCAGAATGTCAACAGGGGTGAAAACAGAGAGAATGCTCTTTTCAGAATCATCTCAAACTCTTTGAAGCAAAAATATCAGAATCATTTGAAAAATGTTTTTGGCATGCCGTCAGATTTGTGAACAAAATAAATCTGTTTTTCCAGAAACAAACTTTCACAGCTTTCTTTTTTGTTTCAGTCTGCAGGTGAAGCCTTGATCAGGCGGAGTGAAGGCGGAGTCAGGGGAAGAGGAGACAGGTGCTTCATATACTGTCTAACATGATGCAATTAAAACACATCTGCAAGTCAATTTTACACACATTTTATCTACTGTATTTAACTTCACATGCATGTTTGTTGGTTATGGTTATATTATTGTAGCATGATACCGCAGCTGACATTGTTTTTCTAGCAACGATACCTGAGAGTGCACTACGTTTTGGCATCCAACCTTTCTTGGATGTGGGAGTGTCCTTGAATGCAGCACTAAAAAGAGTTTCAGAATCCTTCTTGACCTTAAAGTGAAGGTGACTTCTTTGTGTAGGAAGCTTTTAACAGAGCAAACAACACAGAGAGCCGGAGAAAGAGGTAATGCTGCATTCAGGTTCTATCGGAGTTGCTGTAAGAACCTATTTCCAAACAGCTCACAACATCAACACCCAAGTATTAATCACAACTGCAAGATGCTTAATGATCCAGAAGTGCCTGACCAACCAAATAAACATGGATGTCAATAAAACAAATCATGTCACTCAAAGTTCGTTGTTCAAGGTAATTACAGCCAAATGTTATGGTATTAAATTGCCAATGCATAACCCTAAAACAACCAGCTCTGCAGTCTTTCAATACTTGGCCAATTTAATTTTTTAGAAACAAACTGTGAAGTTTCCACAAACTAGATGTTGACTGAAAAGCAGGAGTCAAAGACAGAACAGGTTCAAAGTTCAAAGGGTCGAAGGGAAGCAGGTAGGTAAAAGTAATGGTCACAAACTAGTGACAGGCAGGCAAATCGGAGCAGAGACTGAAACGCCGAGACAAGTTGGCA
Organism: Micropterus dolomieu; assembly: GCF_021292245.1. Taxonomy (NCBI): domain Eukaryota; kingdom Metazoa; phylum Chordata; class Actinopteri; order Centrarchiformes; family Centrarchidae; genus Micropterus; species Micropterus dolomieu. The sequence goes on along the minus strand of NC_060160.1, from coordinate 2,511,346 downwards.
CAACGGGTGATTTGGCAGGAAGCAAGTAGTGGGAGGTTAATATATAGAAGGACAGAGAAGCAGGTGTGCGACTTGCTGTGGGGATCGACTAGGACTGGTGGGAAAAGACAGGAAAGGATCTGAAGCGATAGGAGAGGTGGGAAGGCATGCATGAGAGTGAAACAGAAGACGGAGGAAAATCATGAGGATGTTGCTGTGATCACAAACTGAAAGAAGGAAATCAGTCCGATGCTCAAATGGTCTGCAGGAGCGTGAAGTATCTGCAGTATAAAATTAGAATATGATCTGTTAACCGACTGCCCTTGGTCGGATGTTCGGGTTTGTCCTGGTTCTGAAGACAGGGAGGATCCTGGCTGAACCCTCCAACCTGCAGCAGGAATGAAGTTTCTGTCTGTTCATCTGCAGCATGTCGAATCGCGATGGATCACTCTGATTGTTGTGAACAAACCCTTGATGACTTCAGCGTATTATATACATCCCCTAATGTAGGATCAGCTTATAAGCGAATCTGTTTTCAATCTACCCTTCCATTTTCTCCTCTCGTCCCCAGACTAAAGTACATTATGGTGCAGCTGATGATGAAGGGATGGCTCTGCTCATCAGGGAGAAGAGGAGAGGAAAATGATGGAGAGATTTTCAGAGGCTTTCCGCAGCACTACAAGAAGATCATTACAGCGCAGGGAGAGACTTCTGAAGGTGCTTCACTCTCTGTGTGTGTGCGTGTTCCTCCCATTTTCATTCAAGGGCGATGCAAATGGTCTAAAACAGATCACCACCCTGCAGCTTTCTAATAACACAAATACTTTTAAATCTAACTTTGATTCAGAGTGTTTCAGTGTACGGTGATTGCATCCTGTGCTGAAGTGTCACATCTCTGAGTGCTGCAGGTTTCCTCACCTGTCTGCATACAAGAAGACCAACAAGAAGTCTGTGTGGGTCGATTTCTGATGAGCATCTTAGAACTCGCGCATGACTTTGCGTATTTTGAGTTATGACCCTTTTGCAATGGAAACTCAGTCACAGACCCTCCAGCCCAAGATCGACTCAAGACTCCAAAATTAAATTCTTTACCATTACCATTCAGTATCGTTGACTGGAAACAAAAGACAGAACATCACACGGCCAGACTGAAGACATAACACATGTGGTAGGAAAACAAACTGACTCTTGTGAAATGATTAAAAAACAGGGTGAAATAAAAAATATATGATTAGAACCTCTATCCCTTCAGGCGACTGTTAAACAGTGACGTGTACCTTTGTTCTGGTACCATCACAGTATCATTCTTCTGTGGAACTCCTCTCTCTCCACCGTCGTCTTCTTGCAAAAGCTCGCATCTCACGAGATTTCAGAGCGGGAATTGTCCTTGAGTGAGACTTCAGTTTCCTGGTAAAAAACAAAGGGTGTGACGACTTACTGTGGATCCCTGTCCTTTCCACGATGTTGTCAGACACCTGATATAACAGTCAGAGCCTGTCGGTGGCAAAAAGAGGCAATTTTTTGGATGTAATTTTGACTGGGACAATTGCCCGAAGGAATATGCTGCAGCCGCTGCAGCTGCAGCATGTACTGCACGCAAACCAAAATATGTGACAATAGGGCCCAGGTTTAAAAATAGGGAAAATTATTATATATCCTTTAAGTTTAAGATCTAGGTTCTTCTCCCACTCCTCTTAACGCTGACAGTTTGAGCCTTCAGTTGAAGTTTAATGCTTAAGGTAAGCTCTCTCTGTGACTTGTGAACTTTGGTCCTGATTTTGTTGATGTTTTAGATCACTGAAATAATTTTGGCTGGATACGCTAGAACAATGATGAGACGTCACATTTAGCTACAGGCAGCGGAAACAAACATGAAACACAGAAAACTGAATGATGCTTTTTTTTTTCTTTCTCTCTTTTTATTTTAAAAGGTTTGTAAAATATTCAACACCCAGTGATCAATATCAGATGTTATCAAGGCTGCTGATTTGATTTTCCATAACTGGAAATCATCATCAAAGTGAATAAGTGATGACCTCCAGTTATTTAACCTCTGTCAGCACTTCCAACCCAGCTCCTGAGACGCACAGAGGGAAAAACTGGGGGTTGTAGTGGTTAAATTGAGAAGCTCCCGGTATGACAGCATAGAAATGAAGCTGACGATATTTCACAATATTTAGAACGTAGATTTATTGACACACAAATGAATAAAAAGCATGGCTGGTCATCTGAGAGGACTCCAACGGTATCGAGTATGTCCTCAATTATGTCATGAGGGCAGTCATTGGAAGTAGTCGGTGTAAACTGGAGGACGACCCCCCACCTGTCCCCTGAGCAGAGGAGAAGCAGATTCATTCAAGCTGTGGACAGTAAAAGTTTTGACATTTAAAGCCTTTAACTAATCAGTCCGTCTGCGTTTTATCCCTTTTTATCCGACTTCACAGTGAGAGAGGAGATAATTTGAGTGCTCTGTCTGTTTGATGTACGGTAATCACATGTGATCTTTTCAACAGGGAGCCAGCCGTCTCGTTAATTTGACCGTTGGTTCGCGCCCGGACCCCCCTGTCCTCCCCCCAATCAGGCTGCTGCCTGAAGAGTAATTGCGCAGCCACCATGCTTCGATGCGCTCGACCTTTACGACCTTAAAAGTCATTTCCATTTTTCTGACCACAAAAAAAAAAGAACATATCTTGTTAATTGCAAAAAGGCAAATATTCTCCCTCCTCTGCTCTCCCCTCTCCATCCTGCGTATTTGATTTCCCTTTGAAGGGAAAACGCTGAAAAGCATTTCCATTTTCATTCATCAACGCTTATCAGTCATCTGAAGGCCCCTTCAGCCACAATCAACATCACAGCTCCAACCGAGAGCGACGCAACAATGAGAAACTATCAACAATCGCACGAAGCAATTTGCTTTAATGTGGAGTGTGTTTTGTTGCAACTAACTGCTATTTTTTTAATCCTCTGACAGCTCCCCTCTGATACTCTGAAAGACAGAAGGAAGTGTCACAACACAGCATTATGACAGAGTTAAATAAACAGTGCAGAGCGGCGGCTGGCGGGGAAAAGACACACGGGTGACTCATCACTGAGTACAAATACTGCCAGAGGACCGTTGAGCCAGGCCTTACATTAACCGCTCCTGTATATCTGCTCAGTTTCCAGCAATCGCTACAATACTGATACACATATAATATAAAAATAAATTATTATATGAATTTAAAAGTGAGGGGAGTGGACACAGGTACTGCAGCTGAACAAATCTTAAATTGAGATGAGGCCAAAGCAGTGTTTACTTTATGTGTCTGAGCTTCAATCTGTGAGTGGGACACCAGGCCTTTCCTATTGCCCCAACATTAAGCTACTCCCCAGCAGATGAACCCTTTCCATTTTATTGACCCTGTAGGCACTACTCTTTGGCGTACCTGGACATTTTCTTGCGTACTGGCACTTCTCACAAGCTGCCGGTCCTCTCCTCTGCCCTCTCCATATCAGGTTCTCTGGGCGCTACGTGACGCTCGCCTGTTCCCGTTCACGCCTGCCGGCCAATCTCTGTCAGCGGAGAGAGACGAGGGGAGACGAGAAGCTCGGGTGCCTCTCATGCAGCCGTGTGCAAGAAAGTAGCTCGTCAATGTCTCTTTCTGTGAACCGACCAATCACAGCCTGGATGGATCATTCACGCTGGGGACGCCGGGGACAGGTCAGAATCAGATTGTCTCCATCACTGATTGAAAGCTTTTGTTAAAAATGTTCTGAAAAACAGCAACAAGATGTGTTAAATAACAAATGAAACAATGCACAGTAAGAAAACAAATACAGAAGAAACAAATGTGCCAAAATGCCAAAAAAGTAACATAAGCTAAAACAACAAGCTGCCGATATATTCCGTTATATTTTTATACTATTTTGAATTGTCACCTGCGACCTTAAAGGTTCAGTGTGTAAGTTTTAGTGACATCTAGTGGTGAGGGTTGTGAATTGCACCCCCCCTACCCTATCCAAGCGAGCAATATAGCTACGGTGCCTGAGACAGGACAAAGATGTCATCTATGAGAAAAAAGACATTGCCAGTCAAGAAATGAGGTTTCTTTAGATCGATGTGTTAAGAATTTATGGAAAACCAAATGTTTTTCTGAATATTCTTGTTACTTGTTCATTAATAAACAACAGCCACGTGAAGAAATGAAGTGCTGCATGATGTCTCATAATCCTGTAATACATTATTTTACACATCTAGTGCATCAAGTATGACCACTGACAGATACCAGGACAACGTAAGCCTCACTGTTTCTGCAGCACAGTCCATTATAAACCACAAAATACATGAAGTTTACAAAAGCATTGGCTGGGGAGGATCAACGCTCCTCTCGCTTTGCTTAATTAGATAAGCAATCTGCAAATATTATATATATATATATATATAAATTTTTTGAAATACAATAGAAACACAAAGTAGTACTGACAGCCATAAGTTCAGCTTGTGGTAAAACAGTGCAGCGTTTTTAATGGGCATATAGCATGTGGAAGTACATATTAAACATTTGTGTGCACAGTGGGGAAGCAATATCCATTAACGTTTTTTTAATGCAAATTTGGAAAGTATTTATTATTGGTCACTTGATAGGCACACGGTCTTGTTATGTATCACCATTAGCAGTAAAAAGAAATACATGTTTTCCACCAGGGCAGTAAAATGTGAAGTTTAGCTGCTGATCTGAACTTCCCTGCTGTTACTGTTTCATTACCAATAATATTCATGATCTGTTTGTCTCAGGAAGGTAACGGCACATTTCTGTCCACGTAACAAAGCCATAACAGAGGCTGGAGAAGAACTACATGAAGTTACAATACAACAACTACATATTTTTTCTACCAGTGCAGTAAAAGTTTAGCTGGCTGATGCTTCCATGCTCTAAGCTAAGGTTATGGTTTTATTGCCAATTAATGTTAATGATCAGCTGATTTCTCGCTAAGTAACCTTAACCGGCAAAGCCAAACCACAGGCTGGAGAATAAGTAATCGACATGAAATGAATCCATATTTCACACCACTGACAGAGGAAACATGTCAAGTCTCTTGTGATTATGGCCAGCTAACAGCTCTCAAACAACAGCTTCCTTTTGCATCGCTAAAGTCTGACAAACGTATTCACCTGTCCAGCAGAAAACAGACAACTTCAGCTGTCAGTATCTGTCCCGACTTGTCTGGCTTCATGGTATAAAGATCCACAGGCTGTCGGCTCTCCTGCTAAATAACACGTGTGCTCCTTCATTTGTCCAAATGTCACTTCTCTTCTAATAAACCAGAAGACTCCTCAGAGACTGTAAATTACTATTATTATTATTTCCTCTTCTTCTTCTTTGTACATGTTCAATGTAGTGATGGCGTCTACATTACCGGAATTATACAAGCAGAAGAAGAAAGCCCTGATGATGAAACGCGCGAAACATGATGACAAAACACAGCGTTTATGGAGATATAAATGTCTCATTCTAAGGTAATAAAAACATAACGGTTCATTATGCAAGGTCTTTATACACCACTGAAAACACAGTTATGGATCTTATATTGCATTTCTGTCAATAGATCCTCAGAAATATTACACACTGAACCTTTAATTTTGTTTCCCTTCATATAAATAAAGACATTTCCGCCATAAATTGGTGCAGAGAATGCAGGAAATTAAGTGTTCAATGCTCAAATTCTTCTGGTATATTTCAGCATATATTTGATTCAGAACATCTTCTGGTCTTGTTCTCGTGACAAAAGTGTGTCATCACACCCTTAATCTGAGCCCTCCCCACCACTTTACAACACAAAGTGACGCCCCAATCAGTAAACTTTTGAAAAGTTGAAAAGTCCTTGTTCTGCATGAATGTTTATGATTATGACAAGTTAGTGCTTAGCATTAACAAATCAGAGAGTAACTACCATGTAGAGCATTTTTCTTGCACATAATTTACTGAAAGAGACAACACACAAAGATTGTGTGTGTTTTTTCCAGCTGGAATTTATATTGTAACCTACTATTGGTAAGCTTTATTAGCAGGTAGTCTCTACTATTTTCTGAAATTATAATAAATACACTAACATTAGCCCTCATCAAACCTTAACCACAGTGGTGTAATATCAGAAAACACTTCAAGCACTGCCTGTGACCTTTCCTCTAGCGACTGCAGCTCAGAGCGTTAGAGTTAGTCTCGCTATCTACTAAAATCTTAGTTATTTATGATGAGGGCGGATCCTTTATCAACATTAATTTTAAGCCCCGTTAAAAATATTTTCCACAAGCTGCAGGAACATGAACATGTGTCTGATGGGAAATGAGACTTTTCATCTCCAAACCGACAGCATCAGACCGAGTTCAGCTGTAAAGTCTGTTATCAAGGACGGCAATCAGGAACAAATTGATTTGCACTGTGTGTACATTCAGCAGAGGTGAACGCCACATCACGGCTATTCCTCCGCCCGTCCTCCTCCTCCTCATCATCATCTCACCATCTTCTCTGTGTCACCCGCAGCATTTTCCTGTTTCCCAAACTGACCTCCTTCTGATGAGGTAAACATTACTTAACGTTCTGTAATACCCCCCAGAGCGTGTGTTTATCGTGGGATCCAATCAAACTTCTTCAGCTTCAATTGTGCTTCATCTCCTCAGCAGTTAAAACTTTTTCCGTCTGTGCGTAAAGACGGAAGGCAGGAAAACAGAGGTCTGATTAAGGGCAAAAAATGAATCTTTGGAAGATCAAACAAATGTTAATGATGCATTTCTGATGATTGGGGGCCTGACACGTTGCTGTTGTTTAACAAAACCTCTGAATGGCAGCTTTGATTTTAGTCCCTCATAAACAGGCTGCGTTGGAGAGGGCATGCCGCTTCAGGTCCCTGTGAGAGGATGCAATACGATTCAGTAATAGATCCAAGATTATTAAGTATTATCCGATGTGAGTGGGGAAACACACTGTACAGAAGTTCATTGTGCATTGAAACAGGATCTTTTACTCACGGCGACAATCATTTTAACCTTTTCATCATCGATTGTCGAGTTAACACACTTTGTTCAAGTTACAAAGCAGTGTACTAGGAAACACAACCCAAAGCCTACTTTTAAGCCTCAAGTTTAGTTTCTTCCATCTTACACAGTGTATTTGGCCTTGAGCTTTGCCAAAACACAAGTGATCTACACTTAATACTGTACCTGAATGCATTGTGTGTAGACGCAGAACTGATGGAGAAGCTGCTGCTGCTTTGCTCACGATAAGCGAAGCATAAAAATACTCTTTGTGCCTCAGTTATGTTAAATCCATTTCACATATATATTCAATTTCTTTCGATTGGATTATTTATTCTACTTTTATTGTGTTTTATTCTTTCTTTTAAGTTTGTGCTGCTGTGCCAATTTGAATTTCCCCAAAGGGGGATCAATGAATGAATATTTTATGTTGTCTTGTAGTGAGTCTTTACAAAGTGTATGCAGTTGTATTGATTAAAATTGAAATGTATCAGTTCCACAGCTAAATTTTGCATGATGTAGACAGACCCATATTTCAAATATGCAATTGCAATGACCACAAGTATAAGGTAAGTTATATTCACGAGAACTTTGCAGTTTAAACACACTCTTTTGTCAATATACACAATGTGCATTTCTCAGTAAAACTTAAAAGTTTCAGTCACATTCCTTGTCTCATACAAGTGGTGGCATATGGAGGCATGGTAAAGACCCCTTGAGTCAGTTGGTAACGGCTCTGGTAGTAAATAATGAAAAAGTCAGAGCCAAAAACTGGACTTTCACCCAGGAGAACAATGTCCGTTTCAAAAAAAGTCAAGATTGATGGTTTTTAGTGAAGTTATGTGGGTCATGTATGTTACAGATGTAGCATAAAATAAGTAGCGTATTTATTTTAACCTGTTGGAAACCTCCAGCTATTTGCCCCTATTTCCAGGAAAAAAGCCTAAAATAGCCAAGAATAACTCATCACCATTTGGCCTAGATGCATACTTCTGGTCTCCTTTGAAAGGTCAGAAGCTAAGGAATATAAATTTATTTTTATTTTGGAGATGCAATAAAGAAAAATCTGATATTTTCATCCTTCGCCTGGTAAAAATGCTATATTTATAACAGTTGTTGTACAATTTAACAAAATATACCAGGCGAATGTCCATATTTTGGCAATATTTACTGTTTAAATGTTGACTTTTATTGTGAGTTTTTAAAAAACAGTGAATATTCATCAACATTACAGGTGTGTAGCTTATGGAACATCCCACAGTGATGGGGGGGGGGGGGGGGGGGGGGGGGGATCCATCGATCCGGATTGAGCAGACCTTTCAATTGATACGCTGGATGTCTATGTAGCTCCAACGGGTTTGCTACCAACACTTCCCAACACTGGCTGGGAGTGAGAATGTGTCTCACGTCTTAAACAGCTGAGAACCCCAAGCAACACATGGCCGAAAAATGGCCGAATTTGGCCGAAAAATGGCCGAATTTAGAACAGAAACCAACTTTTTCAAGCAGGAAATTCAAATTTTTCTCCAGGAGGTTCAGTATTCACATGTTGCAAGATCCAACACCACAGATCTGAAGCAAAGGCATGTGATGTAGCCTCAAGTTGTATTTATGTTTATGGTAATGTATATAAAAAGGAAAAAACTCATTTTAAGTTCCTGCTTTTACAAGTGGATTCAGCAGTTTGACGATTTTCCGAAGGTTTCTGCTGAATAATGGCTCCTCTGTTCATGAACATTCTGTCATTCAGTCTTTAATTCACTGTCAGGGTCTGTCCTGATTTTGGGACAACAGAAAAGGTTTCTTGTATTTTTGTCCTCTTTCCTTTTGAACACACCAAGTAAAACATGAAACTCAGTGATATCTTGGCAGCTTAATAAATAACTGTCCCGTTCATTTCTGTGATAAAGAAGTCAGAAAACAACTTCCAGGATATTTTCTCTCTCCCTCTGTATGTAAACTCCTGAAGGTTATACTTGGCACTTTCTAGACACTTTCAGCTCAACTCTACTCAACCCGATGGAGACGGACAGCTAGAAACTCTCTAGCCAAGAGATTTTCAGAGTAAGAGAGTGAAAGCATAACAAGAACTGGTAGAACATTTTATTTTTGGGACTTTAACCTCGAAAAGTACATTGAATGAAATACAGTGCAAAAAAATATTTCCCCAATAAATTAAGTTTATTTGTCAACAGTTGGTTTTACATTGTAGTCCGCAGGAACCATGCAGTCAAGCTCTTTATGGCCAATACTAATAATAAAGATATTCCACATCACAGGTCACATACAGAGTTAAATAAACACAAACACCAAGCATTCCTCCGTCTGCATTTTTCACCTTCACGTATGTACACAAGCTCAACATGAACCTTGCTTGAAACAGTTTTTGTTTCTCATTTGATTTTTTTTGTTGCATGTTTTTTTTTTTAATCACCTAACTGGGAAAGCAGTGTTTTTAATTAACAACAAAAAAAAAAAGGTAGAAGTAGTAACAGTAGAGCAAGGCACACAATTATATTTTAAAGATCTCAAACTCTATTTTGTCCTACACACACACACACACACACACACACACACACACACACCTGTCTCAACACCAACCCCAAACCCCCAGCGTCACTGCTAATCATCATTTCAGGAGTTGTCTAGAAATGAATAATAAAAAAGAAAACAATACATGGTACAGTAGTGGTGTACATACATACAGCAGTATTAATAACGACACACGCCCCCATCAACAGTCATCAAACCTTTATTAACGTCTACACAACAACACCACTTCAGCTTTCGCCAACTTTGGTCGTGTTGCATAGTTAAAAATATCGTTTTTGTTTTTGTCGTGTTATATTTTTGGACACCCGGCTCAACCCTCAGTTTGCAGACGCCGCTGCTAGCAGAGAGGGGAAACGTCTAGTTCAGAACATACTCAAGTAGAGATTTGACCTGATGGGGTGTGAATAATGTTTCTATCGATTCAGACCACAGCGACTTCCTCCACCACCGCGGCAGCAGGTACATCCTATAATTCATCACATCTCTTTATTTTTAGAATCTATCGGGATCTCAAAACGATGGTTGGTCACAAAAAGCACAAAATCTGTGCCCCATTTCAAGGTGAGGCATCCTTCAAACGACGCAGCTGTACGACCACTTGCTGCCTCTAGAGAAAACTAATTGGGCTTTTCTATCGGCCGCGCCGAGTCAAACTACGTCGCGTTGATTTGCGTTTCCATTACAAGTTTAAACACACCGAGCTGTGCCGACCCGCACCTGAGATGGGCCATCTCGCTTCTAAACGAGTTTTGGTGACGTCAGACGGGCTGCAGGTCTGTGTGGAGGTGTGGCCGCGTTTGTTTGTGCTTTAGAACGCCGTGAAACAATCAGAAAATAACTTCCTGCTCCCTCTCTTCATTCCCTCTCCAGCTCGTTGTCCACCGCTGCTCTCGCTCTCTTGTCGAGGAGAAAGGGGCTCCTCGACAAGAGAGCCTCCTCATTCTACCAAGACACCTTCAAGCGAGTAGCCCTCTTGTAATGGAGATGCTAATCCATCCAAGTCAAACCGAGTCACGCCAAAGCCAGCTCATGTGTATGAAAAACAGCTATGATGGTACGCTCAGGTAGTTCTCATCAACGTGGAAGTTGGAAACGTAACGGCGTGTCACCAACAAACTGCACTTGCACGGTTGACAAAGTGATAACTTTGCTGATACTTTTTTGTTTCTCAAGGGACGCGGAGCTGACTTTGAAGGCTTTGTAAAACTGAGACGCAGCCTGTAGCTGTAAGAGTAGACTTTAGATGTTAAAATTAGTTTAAAAGTTTGGGATAAAATACTCAAGTAAAGGTATTTCTACAACACTTAAATTCCATCATTTAAAAAGTAACCCAGGATTCAACAGGTCCTCTAAACTAAACAAAGTACGACGTTTTCTGATCTAATGTCTAACATTAAATATCTGATCGTGTCATTTTTCTGGTGAAGAAAGTCTCGAGGTTTGGCATTTTTGGGTTCCACAGTTAGACTCGACTCCAATTCAGCTCTGGAAACGAACGATTCGTGCACGACTAAACGAGCGTGTGTTTGAGAGTTGGTAATGGTTTTCCACCCTTCGAGCCCAAATCCTCATTACTGCTTTTCAGTCATGCTAATACAGTTGAATTTGTGAACTTTAGAGCTTCTATACATACAGTGTAATACAACTTATTGGCCTATTTGGATCTTGCAGAGATTTGTATTTGATCGCAGCAAAGTTAAAAGTTCAACAAAGCTTTATGTTTGTAACTTTTGTCTTTCCCAACAAAGACGATGCATCTGTAACGCAGCAAGTATCTTCACGACAGCTTTAACTAGTTTAGTTCAGATTATAGAGGCCCTGTGGTTGGCTGATGCCGATATTACAGTTTATCTACAACATTGATAATGCACACACGACTGCTGTGTGGTGCGGCTACTACAGGAAGACGAGCTTCTACCACAAAACTGTGAAAAGATCTCGTTTGACCAGCGACAAATTATGAATACTGACATCATCTATAGACAGAAGAAGTGTTATTTTTAGGAAGTAACATGCTACTTGTGCTGCAACACCGCACGCAGCATACAGTTTTATCAGTGTGCGTACATAAGATAACACAACGAACCTGAAAAATCCAGCTGATCCCAGGTCAGGTCAACACCATGTCTCTACACCAGCTACAGCTGACTAATAAATCTTGATGTTTTATTTGTACTGTTTGAAAAGTGGCGTTGTCTGACCTCTCTAACCGTGACGCACCAAAACATGCTAACACACACACTTAAGAGTGATAGATTCTGAAATATGTTATTTCACTGCAACACTTTGTTTTTAGTCAGACATCTGCTTTATGTCCATCCAGAAACATAAACTCTCTGAATTCTCCCATTTGTAAATTCTAAAAAATCAACGATCAGATTTAAATGGTTGCTTGGATGTAATCTTACTACAGTGTAACTCTTAAATCTTCTTCTTAATTACGTTAAAACTGTATTTTGATGTAAAGTCTACATGTGGTCCACAGACTAACTCAAAAAACATGTTCAGCAAAAGCTTAAAAAGCTGCTCAGAAACATTCAACCCTGAAATCAAGACTCCTTGTTACTGCGAAAACATATCGGCTCTGATCAAAAGTTTAAATCAGTCGTGAGGTAACCTTGAAACTGCTGGATCAGTTTTCAGTCCAGTTTCTTAACGAACCGTTCCTGTTACAGCAGAGAGATTTGGGAGATCAGAGAGGTGAGAAGCCATGGAGAGAGATCAGCTCAGCGGGCAGGAGATGGAGAGAGCTTCCTTTACAGCTGGATCCTCGGGGTTCCTGCTGCCAACACAGGAAGCCTCTGGATGGACGGAGAGAGAGAGAGAGAGAGAGAGAGAGAGATTCACGTTGGTCACTCTCTCATTTAATGTTGTTCATGTTGACTCACTGGCATTACATAAAGGACACATAACTGGAACCCGGCCATCATGAAAGGTTAAGTGATATTCTAGATTTTTCTTCTTGTCAACAAATCCCATGATTGTATCTCCTATCAAGTCCTGATGTCTGTTCCTCCTGTGACCCATAGAGCTCCGTCGTTGTTCAGAAATTGTTTAAAACCTGCCTCACTGCTGCACTCGGTGACATGTTCCTTCATCACCATGAACACAGTAGTTTATTCTGACTCAATCCCACATATACTGTCCTGCTGACCCAAACACTCACTGGAGCAACACGTGGATTCATCCGCCGCTGAAAATAGTCCCCAACAAATGCACTATTTCCTCCTGTTTGACAAAAACTACAGCGAGGCGCCTTTAAAAAAAAAAAAAAATTGCTGTAATCTTTCCTCTTTTTACCAATTAGATTTTAAACTTTGTTCATTAATGTTGTTTATAACTGGGTTCTTCTGTATTGTGAATTTATTCTGTCCCTTTAGTATTTGTGCTCAACAAATATTTGCTGTTCTGTTATTTTTACTTCTATTGTTTGAATAATTTAGTTTCATTTGATCATATCCTGGTTTTATGTTAATATATATTCGACTCTCACACAAATTCTATTATTTTATTCTTAAACTATTTTAGATATCTAGTTATAACGGATCATCTGATGTATATTTTGTTACCCACTGTGCTCACACACACTGCGTGTTGCAGATATTCAGTCGTTTTCTGTTCGGCTTCTCTATGAAACTTTCCAAACATGAGTCAGTGAAGGAAGCGCGCGCACGCACGCACGCACGCACGCACCCGTGTGTTTTGCTGCAGACCCTCTGCTGTCTGGGTCACAGAGCACATCATGAGCCGCATTCACGATTGCTTTAATTGCACCTGTGTCTGTGTGTACAGTGTGTGTGTGTGTGTGTGTGTGTGTGTGTGTGTGAACAGGTGGGATAGACTGGGGCACGCCATGGGGGTCAGGACCAGCTGTATGCATCACTGATATGATGCGTGTGTGTGTGTGTGTGTGTGTGTGTGTGTGTGTGTGTGTGTGTGTCCTTTGTCGTGGGTTTACATGCACTGTGTGTGTACACTGAGCTTGATCTTGCACTTTCATGTGTGTATTTCTTTGCTTGTAAGTGTGTATGCTGGTTTGTCCTCTGGTGTGTGTGTGTGTGTGTGTGTGAGTGTGAACAACATGTCTGTCTAACCTGCAGCTGTTGGGCTGTCAGAGCTTCTACCTGGACTCTCGTGCCCTGCCCTCAGGGGTGTGTGTGTGTGTTAGGAGTATGGGGCAGTAGGTTTTGCTTAGCCCTGGAGGCGCCCATAGGGCGGCCACATCACACACACACACACACACACACACAGATTGTGTCAGTAATGGCCTTTGTTCGTGCTGCAGCTTCCTGGTTTGATTTGAGTTTAAAAATAGAAAATATGATGAAAACCAAAATAAATTCACTGCTTGTTTGCAACCTGGATCATTATAAACACAATCAGTTTTTGATATTATACATTAATTTATGTATGGGTAATTTAATCTGAAACATTTATGAAGGACAGGAAAATTACAGATGGTTGACAAATTAAAGGAAAAAGCAACATGGAGTGTCTCAGTATGGAGTCGGGCCACCGCGAGCCTCCAGAACAGCTTCAGGGCTCCTCGCCAAGTCTGTGGAAGTCTGAAGTCACAGGATCTCCCCTCATTTAGCTATATAACACCTTCATTTTATCAGGTTGTATCACTGAGATCAAGAGAGACCTGAGTACAGCACATAGAAAGAAACACAAACACAGCCAGACATAATAAAAGCACATGCAGCATCAGAGACAGTCACAGACATCACTACTCAGACCTGAAGATCTTATATTATATCATTTGTTCTTATGTTGACGGGGGTGGAGAGCGTCGTCTTACACGTTTACTCCAAAATCTCCCAGAGGTCTGAAACTGGGTTGAGATCTGGTTATTGATTCAATGAGCCCTGGTGCATTTGATGTTTCTCCACTCTTGTATTTAGCTTTTTCCTTTAATATGCCCCGATGCTTCGTTTAATCCATATTACTATATAGCGCACTGACATTTATTACTGTCGCACATCGCGCTTACGCTGTGTGAACACGACGTGATTATGATGCCGCTGTTTGCAAAGTGGAGGAAGAGAGAGAAAATAATGAGGGACGAAGAATATAGTGTCCAAAATATGGGATTATTTCGTTTACATTTACTCATTTGGCAGACGCTTTTATCCAAAGCGACTTACATTTGAGGAACAACACAAAAGCATCAACACAGCATCAAATACAGCACAAGAACTACAACTGACAATAAATACTAGTAAAAGCTAATAGCACATATCGCATCAATAGGGAAAGAAGTAAGGGCCTGATTTACTAACTTCCCGAATAAAGAGTTATAAATTGCGTGTGCATTCTAAAATATTGCACGTGCAATTTTAGTACCTGTTACGGGTGATTTACTAATAATTACTGCGTAGATGACAACAGGAGCAAACACAATGGAGGTGGGGGTATTTAAATGAGGGGTTTGCATGTTTTAATGGTTTCCGCCATGGAGAGTCGGGAAAAATTGACTTAAGATGATACTTTTACTTCAAACATAAACCAAAGGAGCGGCTGGACATTTTGCTGTGTAACAGTAAACTGAAGATAAAGTGTTGATGTAGTGTGACTTTTCCATTGGAGAATCTTCATATCATCACCTACCACATGCTTATTCGCTGCAGATACTGATGACACCAAAGTGCACAACAAGCTATCGATGATGTGCTGTGGCGTTA
Organism: Micropterus dolomieu; assembly: GCF_021292245.1. Taxonomy (NCBI): domain Eukaryota; kingdom Metazoa; phylum Chordata; class Actinopteri; order Centrarchiformes; family Centrarchidae; genus Micropterus; species Micropterus dolomieu. The sequence goes on along the minus strand of NC_060160.1, from coordinate 2,496,118 downwards.
CTGAGAAAAAGAGCTTTTGTCTGTTTTTCAGATGTAAAACAAGCGAGAAAGAAATGAGAAAGTCTGGTTCCACTTGTAAAGTTGCCTATTACTTGATTAACAAACCAATTTATCCAAAATAAATGTTTAAAAAACATGTCTAATCAATAAATCTATATTTTATTCAATCATCCTGATGAAGCACATTAGAATAATGACAATAGCAGCAATGAATCCAATTTCCACGCCACTGATGTGTTGTGATAATAACAATAACAGACATTAATTAGGCATCTTTACTTAAAACTTTAAATGTTTCTGCCGTGGATTCATTTCAATATTAAGTAATGCAGTATGATAATAAAATGTATTTCTGCACCTGAAAGGACTCACAGACTGTTCAGACAGTCACAGATTGTCTGTAATTAGATTAGCTGTTTTCTCGCTCATACGTGGCCGTTAAACAAACAGAAAATATGAAACAGTTGATCGTTACATGGCTCACGGTGTAACGTTACGTTACTATGACAGCAGCGGGGCAGAAATTACTTTTAACATGAAGCCATTGAAGAAATACTACGTGTCCTCGTGCTGATAATGTGCCGTGCTTGCGTGGCGACAGAAAGTAAACACGATTTGCGGTGCTGCCGTCTAGACAAAGTATCGTACGAAGGATACTTTTGTTTCACGTGTTCATGCTGCTTCACATATTCGTGGACAGCAGTTGTGCTGCAGTGAAGCTGTTTCCAGTTCAGAGAGCTCACGGAGCAGCACGTTGTTGAGAGTCTGTCTGAAATACTCCAAACTTTAGACGGTCAAAGGCGCGGTCTGGAGCTTGTCCGGGATAATCAAACAAATCTCCGTCCACACCAGCGTTATAGCTGCGTTTCAGAGTTGATCTCCGTCTACATTACAACGACTGAAAACGCACATCTAGTGGCCGTTGACGTGCACTGGGCATGCGCATGCCGGTGTAAACATGAAGCAGATTGTTTACTCCGCAGCTGCAGAAGATCTGGTGAAAGAAGAAAGTTCTACTACAGATGAACAAAGAACAGCAGTGGCGAAGATTTTTTTTATTCACGGACTGACAACGAGGTGAACTGTTACTGAAAGTATAGTACATATAGTATATAAGTGTTATTTGCACAGTACAAAATATTGTAATCAAAATAATAAAACAAATAGCCTGTCAGTAGTGTGCAGACTGTGTGTTTCCACATTGCATGACTTATAAGACCAAACCAGGAAGCCAAATGTGAGCATTTGGGTCATCGTTTCTTAAAGTGCTCCGTTTTCACCTGTCCACACTAAAAAGCTACCAGGAGTTTTAAAACGAAAACGGCTCAGCAGCGTTTCCAAACTTCTCCCTTTTTATGTCTTCGGATTCGCCATTTTAGTCTGGTCAGGAGTGTGGAGGTGTGTGTGTGTCTGTTAACTTACTGTTACTGTCCTTGAGGTGGGTGGTCTCACTGAGGCTTGGCTCCGCCCAGGTGCTGTTCTGGTCGCATGATGGGCCGCTGACTGAGAGCTCACCTGAGAGGGAGAGAAAATAAATAAAAAGGAAAGACAGATTAATGCAACAAATGAAAAGACAGAAAATGGTTGCAAAGGGAAAAGAGAGAAGCAAGAAAACAACAGAGAAATTGTTGAGTCACATGAAGGCAAATACATGACACAGCTGAGAGTGAGAAAACAATGTTCCACTTTATTCTTTTCTTTTCAACTGTGTGTGTGAGAGAGAGAGAGAGAGAGAGGTGGCGATGGATCCGGCAGGAGAGCGAGTAAAGGAGAGAGACAAACAAGGGAAGGGAAAGAAGAATAAATCAAAACGGCATTATCGCGCTGAAACGTTGTTTGTCTTTGTTTTCTAATCGGCTTGTTCTTTCTTTGAGCCCAAACTGATGAAAAGTTGCAAATTAAAACAACGAGCATCAGGCCGAAAACAATTCTCTCTCCCACTCCACCCCGCTCTCTTAATTGGCTCACAACTAATCGCTTTGTAAAGACTTGTGTAGCTATTATCCCTCCCCCATACATCTACCAATGCTGCGAATTTACACACACACACACATATATGCATTTGCAGTCACGCTTACACGCACATATACACGCCAGCACGACTGCACATGTGTTAGAAGAACACCTACCCCCATATTTGCATAATCTTTTTGTCTTTTATTTGACGCCCTTTTAATGAATTTATAAGCAAATGAAGAAACTATCACACATTAGGACAGAAGTTCTGCAGAAGGTTTGGTGTCAGTAAGGTGAAGGTAATGTAGGGTGAGATTTAAACTTCCCTTAAAGCACTGTTAAATCTCAAATATTAAAAAAATTTATAATTTCAGTGCAAAATCTTAAAAACACATTAGTACAATCTCAACAACACAAACGTAAATATATATAAAAATGCAAAAGCATGTGAAACAAAACCTCAAGAAACCAAAAATAAAACCTTAAAAATACAAAAATGCATTTTTAAAAAAATGCAGGAGAAAAAAATTCAAAAACAAAACCTCAAAAACACAGAAAAATTAATCTTAAAAATACAAAATTGTCTTAAAAATGCAGAAAAGAACTGCGTAAATGAAAAAAATAAAACCTCGGAAAAACACAAAAGAAATCCCAGAAATCCATACCATTAGACAATTTAAGTCATATTTATGGAATAATAATGAAAATTACAGCTTCATGTGATGCTTCATATATTTGATTTCATAAAAATAAAAAAAATTAAAATTAAATCTAAGCGTTTACAGCTCCTTCAGCAGCTCCCTGCCGGGGACCAGAAGTGCTCGCCCACTGCCTCAGTTCTTTAACGTTTAACGAAAAAATAAAAACACTGCCATCAGTAATGTCGGCTATCATGTTATGAAGGTTCTTAGTCATCCAAGTCAAAGTTATCCAAGGGCAACTAGACTGGTTGGCTGTAATCAGTTATATATCAGTGATGGAAATTAGGGCTCCATATCTTGTGGCTCCCAAACGGCTTTTTATTTTGTGCTACTTCTGCTGGTCACAGCCGGAGTTACACTCTTATTTGTTGCAAGAGATAAGTATGCAAGATTCTTCATCTGCAATACTTGAAATATTCTGTAATGCTTATGGTTAAAAAGTGTCATATGTCAAGAATAACTCTCCCAGTCCCCAAAAAATAACACCCTACCAATGAAAATGACATAGCATGCTTAATAAATAATTACAAAATCCTATAAAGACACATACATTAGTGCAAGTGACACTGGTTTATTGTCATGCTTTCTTCTTCCTGCCGTCAAATCGTTATTTCTTCCGAGTTTAAAGGCTGATTTCTGCTCCTGCGTGAAAGTGGTTGAAACTTCTTTATGGTCAGAACAAACAGTGGATCACTTCACAAGTCTGAGGCAGAACATTCTAATAAATTATGATCAAATCTTTGTCACCAAATATGCGAGTAAACGAGTAAAATTTATTTTTCGCTCAACAAAGTAAACATCTTAATAAATAATTAGTGAATAAAATCAAACATTTGGTCAAACTTTACCAAAACTGAACTCCACAACAAAACACTGTTCAAATTTACTTTGCCTACACGAGCTAATACACTGATGCAGCAATTCCACTAAAATTAATTGATTTTGGGCAATTTGCTGTTATAAATGTTGTTGTGATCCAGCCCTTAATCATAAAATGTGTTTATTGTGTACAGCCCTTTATTGCTGTGGGATGTAATAAACATTGCAACCTACGTCGGTGCCACTGGTGGGGACTCTTAGTCATGTTGATATATTCTTGGCCTTGTGGAAACCGTTTCACCGATAATTTGGAAGAGGAATTATTTTGATCAACCACCTGAAGATAAATTAATGTGATTTTGTTTTTTGGTGCTGGAAAAGTCTCCTGTATTGCACACGTAGGACATGAAGTTGTTGCTCTGCACTAGATCAGAAATCTTCAGCTGAGCCGTGTTGCTCTTCAAGAGAGTAAAAGTTGATAAACAGAGGAGGTAGCAAGGTTGCAGAGATGGTGAAAAAAAATGCCAAGCTCATTTGCACAAGGAAATAGAAAACTTAGAAAGAGCACAAACACGCTAATTCAGCGATGAAATGAATTGAACGATCACTGCGGGATGAGCAAAGCTCTTAGCTGATGAATCCTAATGAAATCTGACTGATAGTAATTATGCTGATGTTGTTCTGTGGACCTTAACCTTTTAACTAAAAAACTGAGAAGTCTGCAAATCCCCCTTGCATTAACACCTGAGGGAGGAAGGAGAGGGATGATGCAGAGGAGGGGGGGGGGGGTGAGAAGAGGAGAGGGAACATAGAAGAAGAAAGTGGAAAAGTGACGAAGGAGGAAATTTACCCGCAGGAGGAGAGGAAGATAAGAGGACGGGATGAGGAGAACAAATGAAGGAGGGTACAGGTGAGGAGAAGAAGAGGAGCAAACTAGGGGAGGAGGAAGAAAAAGATGAAAAAGGAAGGAGAGGAGGTGGAGCGGAGAGGAAAAGAAAGTAGGGAGAAAGAAGGTGAAGAGAGACAAGAGGAAGATGCGTGAAAATAAAGGGGGAGAGTAAGAAAGGTAGAAGAAGAGGAAAAAGGGACACTAAACAATAAAAAAGAGGAGTGTGAAGTGGCAAGGAGAAAGAGAGATGGTGAGAAAGAGCAAGAGGACGGGGAAAGGTTACGCATTTGAGCACCTCTCACGTCCGTCCGACCTCAGAAATGGAAATGAGAAATTCACACCGGCCTCATTACATTCATATCCACCGAGGGGCTCGGCTCGGACTAACACCTGGAGTAGAGAGGTGAAGTGCAGTATCAAGGCCCGTATAATGTCCTGAGATAGCAGATCAGGCTAATACGTGGAACACTAACCTGCTTCTCCGCTGCTGTCTTTGCTTCCTGCTGCAAGCCACTGCGCCCTCTCCTCCCCGTCTCCTCCTGCTTCACCCGCCGAGTATCCACCTCTCTTCGCCTCTCCCCCTCCTCCCTATCTGCCTCTCTCATCGCCGAGCAGTTAATTTTGGGATTAATACGCGTGGCGGTGGCGGCTGGCTCTTTTGAGGGATTTGTAGCGGAGCTGCAGACACTTATCTTGGTCATTACGGCGCCCATATTGGATTCAAGCGTTTTAGTATCTGCCAAACATTCGGCTGCGGAGGAGTCTATCGGGGCGACACGCGCCCGGGGATTAAGATAAGGAGGCCCCTCATTATGACTCCTCTCCTCCCGCGGCACGCTGACACTCGCAGTGGCCGCGACTTCTCCTCCAGCGACATCACAGAGGAGGTGCGGGTCCTCACCTCGCTTCTCTTTCTTAGTGCCAGAGGACACGGGAGGAGGAGAGGCAGGGTTGTCATCTTCTGGTTTGGAGCCGGGCCCCCGGAGAGAGGCGGAGACGCTGTTTGAGGGCGAAGAGGTGGAGAATGAGCTGTAACAAGGCTCCGGGAAGGAGCTCTGTGTTTGCTCTGTTGGAATGAATCCTTGGAAATACAGGTGATCCTGGTTTCTATCCACCACAGACTCCTTTGAGGGAGACAGGTAGCTCAGACTATCAACTGGTTTGGAACTAGGCCCCTCTTGAGACAAATATTGAAGACTATTGTTTTGTTTTGAACAAGGCAAGTAAGCTAGACTGTTGCTCAGTTCATAGCCAGGGTCCAGGGAGGACAAATACTCCAAATTTTCCTTCAGCAACAGCCTTCGTGGTTTCTTGGTTAGCGCCATGCTGTAGCAAAGAGGTGGGCCCAGGTACACCTCCTCTGTACAGGCTGCAAACAGGGTCTCCTCATCCCTAATGTCAGGGCTAGGAGGCAGGGATACAGAGGGGCTAGTCAGCTCTGCATTGTGGCTACCATCAGCAGCACCGCCATCAGCTGACTTCAAATCAAGAGCACGGAAGTCGTTCTTGGAGTGAAGGCCTGTAGAGGAAGACTGACCCAAGTCTGAGGTTGATTTTTGATGTACGGTGTTTGTAAACAGCTCAGGGCTCGGGCTGTGGAGGCCTTGTGTTGGCGTGACGTAAGATGGGATGCTGTAGGGCGCCGGAGAGGAGCTCTTGTCCTCGGAGCACTGACTGACCTCGCCGCAGTCGCTGTCATGGGAGGAGAGAGACAAGTAGGAGTAGAAGTCTCCCTTACGAAGGTGGAGAGGCCGGTGGGAGTGCTCGAGGACCTGCAGGAAGAGGATGGAGAAAGTTTGTACAGATTTGTGTGTTGTGTGTTGTTTTGTTGTAGGTTATCTGAAGAGAGCGCCTAAGCATAGTGAGTGTCGTACGTTACAGATTGTAAAGCACTTTGTGAGTTTGAGCTTCATAAATAAAAACTGACATGACATTTTGTTTGTTGGTTAACCTGACTGAGAACTAAAAATAAATAATAATGAATAGGATGCTGTTATGGTCCAATTTATTTAGCATGATTCAATTTTATCCATAAAATCGATTTGCATTTATAAATGTTTGGTTTATTTTATAATCGTGTTTATGATGTGATATACACATTTGGACTCTTTGTTATGATGATTCACATTTCTATATTTCAGTAACATTTATATTTTAAGACCCCTGACACATCCACCAAACCATCTGAGAAACCATCAAGTGTTAATTAGTGTATTAAAATGTCTGTGTATTTTTATTTTACACTTTTACAAGAGGAACAAAGTTTTTCTGGCTGATTTATTTTTTCTTTTCAGAAATAAATGATAACTGAAAACTGATTAGCTTTTAGATTACTTCACTTGCAAAAGATACTGATGAAATTAGTTATTACATCCTAAAAGTTATGATCTGTGATGCGATTTATTGAATTACTTCAAGTCAGTGAACACATTAACTGAGATAACTTTTGCTACTTTTAAATTCATTTGTCCTCAAAATGTACAGAATATTTGAGGTCAAAAAGGACTTCTCCTAAAATGTTCCATAATTTTATTCATTTATTACCAACATCTGCATCCATATTGAACTGCTTTTTAATTTTAATTTCTGTTTGATTAGGTTTAACAATTTGCATGTGTTTTCTTTGTAATGAAATCCATAACAGCCTAAATGTTTTACAATACTTTCTCAACTGGAGTTTTGTATTTCTAAGCACTAATTTTGTACCTTGTCTCTGATTTGTGCCAGTGATGCAGGACCTTGGTCTGGGATGGACCCACTGTTATCGGTCTGGCTTGGTTCTTCAGGCTGATTCTCTTTGCTCTTCAGTGCCAGTGAGGTCATGTCAATAATCTCCATTACAAAGTCATGCACATTCTCCTTCTTGCCCTCGTCTACACTGCATGGACGGAGGGAAGAGGGGGAGGGAAGGTGGCGGCAGCAGGAGGAGTGAGAACTGCGCCTTTTTTTGGGAGGCAGGGACGATTCTTTGTCCCTAACTTCCCTCCTTGTCTGCTCTGTCACAAAAGATGAGAATTTGAACTTTTCCTGAATGGTGATGGCCTTCCGCCCCCCGGGAGCCGGCCTGCCGTTGTCCAGGGCATCGTGGGATCTGCAGTCCTCAACAGGCGAGAGGGAAGGAGGCGAGGGGAGGGAGGAGCTGTGACAGGGCAACTCCCCTCTCAGCTGTCCCACCAAAGACGAAGCACGTTTGGGTGGGAAGGGGAGGAGCTCACAGGATAGTGATGAAGAAAGCTGCTTCGTTGAGTTTGAATCTGTTTTCACTATGAAGTCGCTAACATCCCGAACTGACTCTCCTGTTTTGGTGAACATGTAAGGTTCCCTCAGTGATTCTCCTTTCTTTGTGAACACGCTCGACTCCTCTCGGAGGAGTTCGTCGTCCTCGTCTTTCCCTTTTAAACAGCTCTGGTCCACGTTTCCGTTCTCCACGTCGTCCACAAACTGGCTAATGTAGCTTCTTGTTACGTTTCTCTGGTTCTTCTCCTCTTCTTCCCGTTTGTTCTTATCCGTTCTCGTTTTGTTGTTGCCACTGTTAGTGTTGGTTTCTAATAATTTTGCAGCTGAGCGGTTTAGAAAACAGTGCTGCTCCTTGTTCTGAGAGGAGGAGGTGAAGGTCGAGGGCAGGTTGCTTCCACACTGCAGCTCGTCCCGGAGGCCTGCTTCTGTTTTAGAGGAGGAGGAAGACAGAGTTCGAGGAGATCGGATCCAACTCTGCAGCTCCCTCTTCATGTACTGCAGCCCCAGGATGTAAGATCCCTCCATCTCCTCTTCATCATCATCCTCATTACCAGATGAGGCACCGCTCAACCTCTCCTCCTCTTGGTCCTCTCCATCCCGAACACCGAGCTCCTCCTCAGTGAGCGTGAGTGTGGAGGAAGACAAGAGGTCACTGTCGTCCTCGTCTTCATCTGTGCATGCCGAAGTACAAGAGACGTTCACCACCAGACTCAAGCTTGCTGCATCTGCTTCTTCCATCCCTTGCCCTCCTCGACCGTTTCCGTTGCAGCGTTTCCTATAAGAGCTTGAGTTGGCGTTGGCTGTGACGGTGGGATCCAGGAAGGGGTGGCGTTGATTTCTGAGCATAGTGAAATCTTCGGACCCTACGGACGAGTCTTCTGTGCTACTCAGCTCCGTTAGCGATGCTGTTGCTGAGCTCTCGTTAATCAGGGATGGCGGTCCTTTCCGTGAGCAACCTGAAATGCCGGAAAGGGGGGCGTGTCGGCCACCAAGAGAGGGTGATGCAGGAAGTCTGCTCCGCTGCGGGGAGCTGCTTTGAAGCGCCATGTCAGAAACACTGCGGGTCATCTTCGCCTCCAGAGGACTCTGGATGTTCTCCAGGCGTTTCAGGAGATCAAGAGTTCTTCGGCTCAGCTCCCCAGAGGACGGTTCTCCTTGCGTACTTTCATTGTTCTCCTCGTTTTGTGGTTCACCTCCACCCACCTCTCTGCTCTGCCCCAGGTCCCCAAGGCTGGCCAGGCTGCCTCCGGTATCCTCTTCAGCGCTACGACACGGGACTAGGCAGCTCTCCAGAGAGGCGCTACGATGCAAAAGGTCTTTGGAGGGAAATAACTCCACACCCAGAGCCAGAAGGGACTCCAGAGAGGAGCCCTGAGATAATACTGGACTCGACGCCCGGCGGCTGAGAGCAGGAAGAGTCTCCAAACCATTAACCTGGTTAACTTTGAACTCTGTGAAGTCACTGTGGGACATAAAGGACTTGGAAGAGTCTATATCGAGTCCCCCCACCTCAGCGTCAGAGTCAGAGTCAGCGGGAGTCAGGATCCCATGCCCGTTGATTAGGATCTCAACCGCCTCACCTCCTCCCCTCCTGTGCCTCTTCCTTTTCTCTTCCTCTCTGTTTCTTCTGCTTTCACCTCTGACGTCATCCCTTCTCCATCCTTTCTCCTTCATATTCTCCTCTGTCTTGGTTCTTTGGTTGTACCGGGTGACGTTGTCTTTGTGCAGAGCCAAATAAATCCCAGCTACAGTTTCATCCTTCCTCCGCTGCTGTTCCTCCCCCTTATCCTCGTCTTCCCCTGGATCCTCTTCCTCTCCCTGGACGTCAGAGTTTGTTGTCGTTGTCTCCGTCTCTCCTGTATCACTAACGATGCCGCTCTCACCTTCTGACCGTCGACTGCTTGCAGACTGGCCGCTTGCTCTGCCACCCTCCCTCTCACTCCCCCCATCCCGGTATCCAATGACTCTATCTCCTCCTCGGCTGTTTGACATCAAACCTCCCAGGAGATCCGGGAGGGATTCGATGGAGGAGAATGAGGAGTCCTTACTCAGGCTCTTTAGCAGAAGGTGTTGTTTCTGTTTTCCTGATTTGGTTTTGTGGAGCGAGGAGGAAGTGTGAGGAAACTGAGGCTGTCTGTATAATTCGACCGTGTGGAGGCTGTACACCTGGTAGATGTGATTATTGTTAGGGGGGAGAGTTTGGGAGATCACACTGGGCTCAACCTCTCTCATCATCTCAGGACACTGACTGGCTGGGACATCCGTTTGAATCCTTTCTGATTGATTCCCATTGGACAGAACGACGTCCGAAGGCAGATTCGGTTCGGTGGGGAGGTTGTGCGTAAGGTCGGGTTCTGGTACTTCTTGTGGCTCTGGTTCTGTGATTGTCATATCTGTTTCATCCCATTCCCAGGAGTCATCTGGCGGTGGTGCCACAGGACCAGCTGGGATTGGGCTGATCTGGTGGAGGTCGACTAGATCCGGTTCCAGAAAGTTTCCAGGAACCTGCAGGCAAAAGGGGAAAAGGAAGAAAAGGATCATGTTTGAAATTGTTCAGCAGGGATAAAGAGGAATCCTGCCAGCTCAGCTGCTGAAGCACAAAACCTGAATCCACAACGTCTGAGGTTTTAATCTTGCTACATGTCAAACCTCTTACTCTGCTTCGTTTCCATGTTATTTAAAATGCCAAAAAAACTGAACTTTAAAAGACAAAAATCAAGTGTACTCTGAACGAACAGGTTCACTGCTGCAGCAAAGAAAAGAAAGTATAATGTGCATCACGTGTCATAACTGAATAAGAACACAGTATATTTAACTTTATGTTATTTAAATATAACATATATATCTCGGACAGAGCCAGACAAGTTGTTTTCCAGCTTCCAGTGCTTATGTTAAGCTTTGCTAATTGCCTCCAGGCTCCAGCTCGGCTGGATATGCATCAGATAAAAAAGAGAACACGCCAATTTCCCCAAATGTTGAACTACAGTATTACTCTCAGTCATTTCATGTTGTCTTTAAGAGGATGGAGATTTTTCTCAAACCAAGGAGTGCGTAACATTTCAAGAAATCTGGAAATGCAAAAATAAAAGATTCATCAGACTGGTATTCTGATCTTGAGTCTATTAATTAGTGTACATCTGATCTTTAAGGTCCTCAGGTACGATGCTGGTGTAAGGTGGACATGTACAGAAATAAAAACATTAATATACTTACCCCACAATTTTATTCTTTGACATGCAGTGTGTGTTCACCACTTAATACACTGCTAAAAAAATACATCTTAACAAGTCATTTTTGTAATTATCAAGTCCTAAAATCCATGTGTTTAAAATAAAACTGGAAGCAAGTATCATTTTCTTGATACTGGTGAAGCAATCTGTCTAATTATATTTTATTCCTGACACAAATTTCCAGTAAATTTCTAAAACAGGGCTTAATAACTTACAGTTCCACTTTTCAAAAAGCCTAATATGAGACCAAATGGTTGGTTCAGACAGACATTTAATAAGAGTATCTGTTATTAATTTAAGTGCACATGTTTTATTCTGTGCTCTCAAACACTGTGGGAGTATAGGTTATATTTTTTCTGATGTTGTGCATCTTGTTTTGGCAGCAAACTCTTTAAAAAGACGTGCTGAAAATCCTGTGTCCTCTCTGAGAGCGCCGTCTCGACTCAGGCCTCCGTTTGAAAGAGACACACTGACACCCGACTCTGACAAAACACGTTCTGAGATCATTTAAAAAAAAAAAAGAAAGTAAAAAGAGTAAAATCAGCCCACCCCAAAGCAATTGCTCATAAATCTCAACACAAATTATTCCGCTCTGGAACAAAGCAATGAATTATTCAAAAACGACTTCTGAGAGAAAGAGCACGAAGCTGAAAACCCCAAAGTAAATACGTAATCAAAAGCCTTCAGAAAGCTCGGCTGTCTAAAAATATGCTTAGACACAGGAATTCTTCCCTTCCACAGACATAATTATACAAATTGCTCCGCGTCTCGTTAACAAGAGAGGGGGGTAATTCGTATTAGCCATTCATAGCCTATTAATCTAATAAACTAGTTGGCTCTGTGTGTGAGAGAGTGTGTGTGTGTGGATATGGGTCTGCGTAATGAATTTCTATTAGATTTGTGTTTATTCCCCTTGTGCTGATAAGGGAGATGGGGGTAATGACTGAACTGGGTTTTGCCACTGCAGACGCATTCAAAAACACATTCAGCACTGAGGAGAGAGGCTATCAATCAGCCTAATCCAATCAAATCGAGTATTTGATGACCCACGAAAACCTTGTATGTAATTTATATCTGTAATTTATCTCATTTCTATAATTTTGTAACAGTTTACAGATGAATTGTGAGTATTTTTATGACCCAGGACAGAGGAGGGAGGTGACTTCTGGTGGTCTGGTGGCCACAGCGACTTCATTAACAGATTTTTTAAAGAAGAAAATAACTAAAAGTGTTGCTGGTTACCTGCCAAAAGAGGCAGAATTGGCAAGCTGGCAGAGCAGACAAATTTACTAGTCAAACAGTGGCGATAATTTCCCACCCAGACTCCAACAACATACCAGGGTATTCCCTCCGTAAACTGTTTGGTCCAGATGTTCCTGAAGCTGACTTTGGAGACATGGATTTGATAAGTTTTAATCCCAAGGTCCCTCCTCTGATTGCATTTTTGCTTTTAGATGTTTTATCACAGAAAGTGTACAAAACCTATGACCAAAATAGTCATACATTCTGTCTTTGTGTTACTCATGGATGGACCCCTTTTTGCCCCCTGAAACCCTGTCAAGAACCCCTGGGGGGTCCCCGGACTCCACTTTGAGAACCGCTGGTTGTGTTGTAGATACAAACAAGTAGTTTCATCTGATGCTCAGATACTGGTTTTATAAATCTGGTACTTCCCCTAAACTGTCTACAAAGATTTTAAAACATCATGAATGTAGAGGACCTCCTCATATAGGCTCCTATATTTCTCAAGTTTCTTCCACCCTTAAAAATGTTCACGCTCAACCAAGTTTGTTCAGACTGAATGTGAAGCAAATTTAGACATGGCAGGGTTGCAGGCTACACAAGGTCAATGGAAACATGTGAAAGGACACAAGCAGACGCAGGAGTGCTCCAGGTGGTGCTGTAACCCTGAGTCTGAGCAAAACATTTTAACTCATCCGAAGACTGTATTACACAGGGAAAAGAACAGAAACTGGAGGAAACAGAAGGAACTGCTGTTTCTGGTGAGATGTTTTGGAATCGGTCCAAACAAACACATCACACGGTTGATATGTTTTTAGCTAGCTAACAGTGTAAAGAATTGTTCAAATAAAGTGAGAAAATGTTTGTTAGCATTCAGTCTAAATGCAGCTTTAGACTGGTGTGACTTGAGCAAAAATGCTTTGTGCAGCTGAGTTTTCAACACGCACAGACACACAATGTCAGTAGGTATGTTGCTAGCTAGCTACAGTTAACATCCATATAGTTGTGACACTGGCTGTGGGTGAAAATTAGCTTAAAAAAGAGAGAGCCAAACAGTTAAAAGCAGTAGCATGCTTTAGAAGTCAACGCACAAAAGTGATGGACAGAACAAACAACGCCCTGATGATTTATCTATTCTTAAAGCCTGAAGCTGGATGTAGACGAAACATTATGGCTGTGTTTGGAACGGAAGGCAGTTGCGTCGCTGCCGTACTAGACAGGTGCCCCAGAAGGCATCACTTTCAAGTGAAGGCATCTCGACGTCAGCACGCCGTCTTGCGTCTCCTCTGGCTGTCAGAAGAGAAGCTAGCCTTAGCATCAGCTAACTAGCTATTGAAAAGCCAAATGGGTAACAGACGCCTCAGAAATCAGACTGAACAAACTTGGCTGGTTACAGTCGTGGGCTAATATGATAGTTCAGTGTTTAGTTCACGCTAACTTAACTAAAAAGCGAGAAAACTACTAAAAAATTTTAAAAACGTATCTTTGTGTACGAATTTGGCTTGTTTGTCTGCCATCTTTTCGAAAGCTACTGCAGCCGTTTCTGGGTAATAGGCCTTCAAAACTGTCCGGACAGTTTGAAGGCATCTTACGCGACAGAAAGGGATCGTTCGAGACGTTGCGAACAGCACTTTATGCCTCGCTGTCCTGTTAGACAACTTCTGAGACAGCAGTTTAGCCTGTTTCGAACACAGCCTATGTGATCATTAAAATGAAAAGGGTTCATCCTGTGGATTTAATAATTTCCTAACAATTATGAAAAGCTGTTTTGCGTTGGGAAACAGGTTAAAATAAACCGGCCATTTTTACAGCATTACTGACTGTGATTATACTCCCATGAACATTATCAGGGTCTTGTGTTCACAGCAGCTCCACCTCTCTGTGTTAACTGCCTTAATCGTAGCTACTGACAGTGTTTGTGTATGTTTGTGTGCATGCGAGGGGCCTGTGCTGTGCTTTTTTGGGGGGTGAAAACGGGAACTTTTTCCCATTAGCTCTGGTTTGACTGCTCCCATTTGTTAGCATAGCATCTGCTGGAAGGCCCAAGGAGAGCGGAGCTATCTAGCAGCGTCTGGGTGATTATTCATGTGCCTGTGCTCCTCCAGGAGCTGCTGCTGCTGCTTGAGTCTCTGCTGGCTCTCTGCTGTACCAGTTGTCAAAGTGCTGAGGGAGCCCAGCGTCACCGGTCTGATTCAAAATGAATAGAACCGCGCAGATAAATCACCTCTCCATGCAGAGTGGAGGAGCAGACTGGCTGCTTTGAATGTAATTGCAAAGGGTGAATGAAAACCTCCATATGTTGCTCATCACTCTGCTCTAAAATATATTTCATAATAGTGAGGAAAGTGTTCTAAAGTATAATTTCCATGTATTAAGTCTGACTAACAGGTATACTTAGTGAAATCTCATCCTCACAACACCCTGCAGCTTAAGTTTAGACTCATTTACATCAAACAAAAAATACAAGGAGAGAAGAAAATGTATATCTCACTGTAACAATGCCTGCGATACAAAATCACATGTTCAACAAAAAACGGGATTAATCAGACATACTAATTGTTGGCAGATACTTTTTCTGAAAATCAACTAATTTATGAATTTACAAATCGTTTCAGTCCAGTTGCCAAGATAACTTTGCAATCCAGCTGTGACAAAAAATATCCTTGATTATAACAGTTCTGTCCCATCGAGTCCAACTGGTGCCTTTGTCAGATTACGGGCAATAATCAGATTAATGTGAGCCCGTAAACTCGGACATGAGCAACCCAAATATGTGTGTAGTATAAGATCACACACACACACACACATTGCTTTCATACATTTACACATAAACATCAGGCAGTTTAAGTCTGAAACATGCACACCAGCAGGCATTTGTACACAAGCAAGCAGACTCATTTACACAAACACTCTCTCGAACACACACACACACACACACACAGACCAGGAGAGGGCTATCGTTTTATCACCGAGCAGAAGTGTTCATTTATAAGCTAAACCACCCAGATATACGCCTCTCTGGTTCTCTCTCGCTCTACACTTCATTCTCCCTCTCCCTCCTACTCTCTCTCTATTCCTCTCCCATCTCCAGCAGAAGCAAAATTACTCTCCAGCCAGGCAGCGAGGTCAAAGTGTCTGGCCTCTGTTATTTGTCTTCTCCTCCACTACAATGTGTGTGTGTGTGTATTTGTGTTTGAATGTACGAGGCAGGGAGAGAGAGTCCCACCTCAAACAGCACAAAGTGCATCAGAATGAGGCTGATTCTCACTCATTTAAACACATTCATGAATGAGCCACCACTCATCCCACATGGTTTTTGGTTCAACGTTATTGATCGCTGCAAAGGTAAACGCGTGAATGCAGTAGCTGACGACCCAGGACAACACAGGCATTAAACTATGAAACAATATTGTCCTGAATTTCAACCTGGAAACAGTTGTTCTGCAAAAACTGTTGAACTTAATGCCCCCCAAAAATCAGTTAAATCAAAGAAATAGACTTTGTTGTGAATTATATTATCATGTAAACAATCAGATGTGTTTCCATTATTTCCATCACATATAAAAATTGTGTTAAAATACCACAAAAAAGTGTATGCTTGGTGGCTCAGGTGAAACAATCTGGAAAGATTGTTTGCTTCTGTTGACAAAACATTCACCAGCTTTCCACTAGACTAAAATGTTCTATACAAAAATCACCGTCTGTCATCACTGATTCTGATTTTATTTTGCAAAAATTTACTTAAAACTTACTTAACTGAAGGGAAACTCAACTAATTATTGGTCTGGACTTGATCAAACTAAAAAGTAGAGCATGGCGGAAGTTCAGCCAAGCGACAAAGTCAAGTTCAGCTCATAATCCCAGCACATCAGCTAATAGCAGCCGATCCCAAAGCCAGCCACACCAGCTGATTCCCCTTTTAGCATTCATTGGCAAATTCTAAGCCGCTACCGTCCAGCCGCCCTGCCCGTGCTGCTTCCTCTGCAAGCGGCTTGTAACCCGCCGCCACCCCCAGCTCCTCCTTTCAGGCGGTGTCTGATTAATCATGTCATTTCTGTTTTTATTGATGCCTGCTCTGTTCTGTACCCTAGAGGGGTCTTTGCTGTTGCTCTCCCCGCTTCATGGATTTCCACGTAGTTGCTTGGAAGGGCAGGGAGATCCCAGAACAGAGCCATAGCACAAAACGTAAATTTCTGCAGAGCAAATATCAGTGTCTTTGGTAAAAGTTATCCTGACTGAACTGAGGTTGTGAGACGTCGTCTGGTTTTGCTTTCTTAGCTTTAGTTTTGCATTTAGAGATTTCCTTTCCTCCCACACCCCTCCCCGTCACCCTTTCTTTCCCTCCCGCCCACTTTCCTTCTCCCTCTCCTCTTTCTGAGCTCTTAACACGTCGCTATCCGTCAATTAATTGCTGGGAATCAATATATAGCACCTGTGTGTGTGTGTGCGCTCTCACACTGACACTGTTTCTACATGCAAGCATATTTATGTCAGTGTGCTTACATAAGTGTGAATGTGAGTGTGTCTCTGCAAAACGCTTCACTTTATTTTAAAATGTACCTCTCCTTCTGTCTCTATTGAACCATATTCATCATCATTAGAGTCCATAACAGCTCCACTCTGCTGCAGCTCTCTGCCTTCACGTTACATCAGTTAAATAAAGCACTGAGGTCTCTCTCCCTCCTCTCTCTGTGCCTCGTCCGGCCCGATCAGCTCGGCTCGGACGACTCCTTCGCGAGCGATATTTCACCCACAGCGCTCAGTACTTCACAGTCTCACAAGAGCTGCACATGTGCTGAGCTGTCATCCTGCGGCGTTAAACCGTCACTGTGATCAGCGAGTGGCTCGTACCTGAGACGTGGAACCCGAATCGGTTCAATGACTGACGATTTCTAATAAGACAAACCTTTTGGCGGCGCGCCGTCATGGCGGCAGACACCCGTGGTGTTGTGATATGGAAACTGTCAAAGTGGTAAAATGTAATTTGCCAAGTTTCTTCTGTTTGCGGAGGAGGTGGCAGAGAAAACATTGTTTCTGTGACACTGATCGCACTGGAGAACTAACAGATTAGTTTTCATCAGCTGGCTTCTTGTGGACTGTTTCAGTTATTTAGAGTGGAGCAGTCGGAACTGGCTTCAGCCTCTATGGGCTTTAAAAGTCCAAACAGACACATATAGTTTTGGTCTGATGGTGGCGGAGCATCAGGATGGTGACGACAGGTAGTCTAGTTGGATATCAGTCCATTGTTCCATCGATCTTGAGATATCTTGATCTGCGCTTTGTGGTCCTCACAGAGAGATTCCTAATGCTTTTGGTGACCCCCTGAACTTTCCTCTACCACCACTGTCAGGATAATATTGCCACTGTTGCACAAGAACCTTGTCAAATGTACTGGGCAGGTTGGAATGCAATTTACAGAGCACATTCATAATCCCCAGGTTATGAGCCGTTTCGATCATTTTCTTTTCTTAAATCACCCAAAGGCCACAGGACAAACTATATCTTTAGACTTTATGAATATTTAAACTAACAGTATGTTGAGGGGAAGAAGAAAAAACACTGTGTGATTTGTCACAGCTGTTTGAAAGATAACAATTTTTATTTCTGGAAAATTATGAAAAGTCTGAAAAAGCGGCTTAAAGTATTTCTCAAAGTTTAACTGGGAATCAAAGCTGACTCCTAGCTTTCTGGAAACCAACTCAGACTTAGCAGCCTAAGCTAATATAAAACTTCAAAGGTCAGTTTTGTTACGTTTTATAGAGTATATAAATAGTTAAATGAGGATCTTCTATCAAAATACAAAAGGCAACAACTGAGTGAGAAGAGATCAGGTACTACCACCTAGTTTATCATTGCATTTGTTAATTTTTCAGTGCATCTTTCATTACATGGTATAAACAGGACCCTCAGACAAAAAAACGGTTACACAAACCTTAATAAAATTAATGTTGCCCAGCTTTATCAGGGCAACATATAAAAACAGCTAGACTAGGTCATGTTAATATTAAAGTTTGTGCTTTGTTCCGGAGCTGATGCTTATTTCACAAAACATTATGACACTATCTCGGGCTGTGAGGATTGTTCCATAACCAAAACCTTGCCGCTTCAATCACAGCACCATCTGTCTTTCACGCTGCATCTTAGCATCAAATCAAACTCTGACATGCTCACTGAGTGTAACAGTGCATCAGCTGACTGCCTGCAGTGCACAGTGAAGGATGTAAAGTGTAAATGTCAGAGCGCTCTAACCTGCTGCTCTCTCAGCTCTCTCTTCAGTCTGTTCTGCCACTGCAGCGCCTGCATCACGATCGCCTCCCACCTCCTCTCCAGGTTGATTGACAGCAGCTGCAGGGCCTCCCGGTGCTGCTCCGCCTCTGGGCCTACCTCCGCCATGGGGCCCGACTGTCCCAGAGGTGGGAATTGTAGAAACAGTTTTTGTCAGAATTATAAAGGCTATTATCATGCTTATCATATGATTAAATTCATGATTTTAAGAGTGTACAATAATACAATTCCTCTCTCAAGGTTAAGATGATTCATGAGGAATTGTCACTGACTCCCCAGGGTTTCATGAAGGGAAAGAAATATCTAAGAAATAATCAAAATACTGTCTTCTACTGAGACCAGTTTACATTCTTCTTCTTCGGATAACGGGAGGGGGTCAAGTCTTTTAAGTTGTAAGGGTCAAATCCAAGTGAAGTCATTGGTGATAAAGCCTAAGTAAAGTTGAATGTCTTTGATTTTGTCAGGTCATTTGTGATGACCTGATTTCTTTTTTTTACATACCTGGCTCTGTTGCAGCAGCTTCTGGCAGAGTTTCAGAACAGATGAGACTCCTCGGCGTCGGGATCGCACTTCTGAACACAGAGACTGGTGGGTGACCAGAAGAAACAAAAAGGTCATCAAAACACAGAAAATATTAAATTATTACAATAGCATAACCACATTATGGTTCCTACATTTAAAATAATCTTGTCTTTTACATTAGAACAGCTCCTTCTATGCCTCCCTCTGAAAAATCTGGGCTTTAAACACGTGATTTCCTGCATTCTGCATTTCAGCAAATCTGTTTTGCTGTCAGACATGTTTCTCCTGTAGATCAACTTTTCTCATTTAATTTAATCCCGGCTGAGTATACATACATGCAGGCATGCCTGAAGTAGCCTAGATTCTTTTTAAATGTGCATATGGAACCTTTTCACCTCAATGATAAATTAGCTTAATTCATTTCAATTCAGTTAAAAAAAAAATTATTGATGAAATCTTCTATAGGGGGGAGATTTTGAGCATTAAACACTTCATTTCTTGAATTCTGGAGACATTTTCTGCACCAATTTAAGGTGGAAATTTATTTATTTTTATAAAGGGAAGGACACAATTTAGGTGGCAGGTGACAATTCAGAATATAAAAATATGATAGAATGTAATGCACATCACAAGAAACAGCTCGAGCAGTATGGGAAGGGACTGGGGGCTAGTAAGAGATGTGATTGGGCCAGCCCAATGTCAGTATTGGCCTATGCTTTATGGGACGATCGTTGGCCCATTTTTTTAAAAAACATTTAGGCCTATATAAATAAATAATTTGACTTGTAGCCTACTCGATGAGACGTGCACACTGCTCTTCATCAGAGGAAGAAAACCGAAACTGAAAACACTTGTGATCCACACAAATGTTCACTTCTGAACTTCTGATAAAGTGCAGCTCACAGCCGCTTTAGAGGGAATGAAGCATCCTGGAGACAGTAAAACAGTAGTGTCTCAGAGCGAGGGGGACAGAGACAGCAGGACACAGAGCGTCAAGTGTCAGTGTCGCGGTCAGGTGTCATGATATTCTCTCACTACTTTGCGGCGACTGTTGCGTTAATACATTGACTAGACACTGACCGACAACATTTATATTTAAATGTACTGATTACAGTTTTGCTAGGGACAATTCAGAAGTCGCTGACAAGCCCTGAAGCTGTGAGCAGTGGTCTCTCTCTCTCTCTCTCTCTCTCCGTGCTCACTCTAAATGCAGGCAGGCTGAGTAACAGTGTGGGGGGGTCACGTTACGTGAACTTCAAACAAAATGTAGCAATATTATTGCGAGTCGCCTCCGCTCTTTGAAGACCTGCGAGACAGGCTGCGTCATGAAGATTATTGCATATTAACATAGAAAATATTTTTATTGCTGTTGTGTTACATTCGGGGCTACAGTCAAAACATCCGGGGCTAAAGTAAGCAGGGGTTTGGTTTGGTTATTAAGGGGTAAAACAAGTCCTGGGCTCATTTCCATTAGTGTCCCTTGTGTTGTCACCAAGCAATGTCAAGAAATGTTATAAAATAGGAACTAAACCGATCTCTCTGTCCTATAACATATAACTTACTGGTTGGTTCAAGACCTGTGCTTATTTTAATGCTGTCTGCAAATGTGTTGGATTCATTTATCACTGTATCAATGTTTTCTATCTATTTGTTAACTTTGTTATTCTTATTTGAATGTTTTCATGCATTTTTTAATAAATCTTGACTTGTGCGTACAGAGGGATTAACACCAACATTTTCAGGAGCACTCCCTTTCAGTTTCACCTCCAAATAAAGAGCTAATCTAGACAGACCTGTTTCCAACCTGTCTGAACCATCAGACATTGTTGTATCGATGTCGTCACATTCGCAGAGCCCAGCAATTAATGTGGTGGGTTACGTTATTGTTACGAGAGAGAAATGATAAGACAAAGCTACGGAAATAACACTTGAGTTGTACTAAAGTAAGTTATTCTGCAGAAGGATTGTAACAAATACACCCCTCCCTTCAGTGCTCCCTCAGAAGCTCTGCTCCCCTGCATAGAAAGGCCTTTGCCCTTGCTTGGTCACATAACTTCCTTCTCTGTTTACACTCTTCGGCCCTTTTCCTTTTTGGCTGTTTCTCAGCTCCTTCTTCACAGTGCCTGGAGTCTAGCATGTTCAAATGTTCTGGTGTATAGAACTCTCTCTCCCACTGCTCCAGGGCACGAGCACTAACGCCACCTGTCCCAGATTTGCTGAAACTATTTGGTGGGGAAGGTTTTCACCACATATACAGAGCCAGGGCTGTGTAAGAAAAACGTATTTTTTTTTTTTCAAAGCACACACAAACCGGAGAGCTAGCAAACCGTGAGAGAATATTTGCTGAATTTATGAAAAAGTGTATTGGATTATAATCACTTACTGTCCCTTTAAATCATCGTACACAATAAATAAACAACAAACAAATTTGTGTTTATTTAGTTTTTCAATTCTCCACAGTTCAGCGCTGTTAAATTCAGGTCATTCATAATAATTCATTAGCATAAAGTCAAATTCAGCACACAGATCCTTGATCAGCAGTAACAGTGCATAAAATAAATGACAACAGCCAATACCCCCCCACCCTGCTTCCCGCTCTGCTCCTGTCTAATAAATGCAAAAAAGAGGGGGGAAAGAGAAACACAAGGATTGGCAGTGCCTATTATAAATCACTATATGCTGATGAGTTTCCACACGCAAAGGTCAGTGAGTGTGTGTGTGTTTGCATGTTTACTCATGCAGGCGTGTGCACAAGTGTGTGTAGATGTGTGTGTGTGTGTGCAAACATATGCATGTATGTGTGAGTGTGTGTGTCACAGAGAATAGAGGGGACAGACTTACTCCTCTGCGGCAGGGACCAAACACGTCCAAGCCCCAAACTATTTATGCTAATCCTGCCTGCTGCCTGAAAAGCACTTCCTTTACATTTTCTTTACATTTTTCCAATAAATATTAAACACTATTACAATGAAATGGAATTATCTTACTCTCTCTCTCCCTCTATCCTGCATGCAAACACACACACACACACACTCTCTGCTTCTTTCTCACGCACACTCAACTCTTCTTCTTTATTTCATCTCCTCTTTCTCGCTCTCTTCAGTTTAGCATATTTGTGGCTTGCCTGGTTGTCTAAACAGGAGATGGGGATGCAGAATACAGCAGACAGGATCAAGAGGACAAGCCTGGTGTGTGTTTGTGTGTGAGGTTGCAGATAAATTTATTCCAAACAGGAGGTGTGTATTACGTTGAAGGTGGAGGCTCTAAACAACAACAAAACGACTGAGTGATACTCGCTCTGCGCCAAATAACTGCAGCAGACAGCGTGGAGTACGCAGGAAGATGAATTAAACTAGACTGAAGCTAGAACAATAATTCAGCATGTAAGAGTCAGAGGACGACGGCCATAACTCTAAAATCTGCTCTAAAAAGTCTGCTACGACAACAGAAAGTGTAACTCGTCGAGATATTTTTACGATTAATATGACCTGCCGACCTGAAAAGGTTCTTAACATCAGCCTTTAGACAAGACAGATGTTGGATTGATTTCATCCACTTGGCTCTTGCATAACTTTGACATCACAGTCAGCAAACATGGCAACAAATGATAGCAGCTTAACATGCTGTCAGACGGAACCGATTCCCCTCAATATTTAATCAATACATTTGCCTGCAAAGGCTGCATAATTGCTCACATGACACTTGTCATGCATGACTGGAATTTTTACACTTCAAGTCTATTTTCTTCTGACTTAACACATACCTACATTTATTTTGCATTGGGTTTTGAGTGCTATCAAAGCATTTCAATACTGTAGTTGAACGCATCCGGTGTAGACACTGATGGAGGAACGGAGCTGCTGGTTCTGAAATATCCAAGTGTACAGCTTTGCAAATGTTTTATGAGGAAGTTAATGCATTCAGAACACACAGGAAACACACAAGTTTTGCTAGTGCAAGTCAAGTGGCCACAGAATTTACAGTACGTATTTTTGGTTTCATTCACCACCACAAAAACCACCTGGTTTTCCTGTCTCTTGAAAAAGCATTAATGTTTTCCAGTGGATAAAAGTGGTTTAAATATTGATAAATATAATTTTTATCATCATTTTCTGTACTACGATTGCAGTTTGTCAAATTTCAGATAGCAAATGTATATTCTCTGAGTTTATTTTCAGACAGAGGGAGAAAGAGGGAATCCTAAGTCTCTATTGTTTCTGCACTGCTGGTTTTTAGGCACTGATCTCTCTGCCTCTCTCTCTCTCCCCCTCTCTCTCTCGGGTCGAGCCTGGCTGGGCCCATGTTGACTCAGAGGGCTCTACAGACACAGTCAGACAAATATTTGCTAAAAAGCTTTTCTTCCAAAATACATGGAAAGCCGTGGAGTGGCTGCAGAGAAAGAGACTGAGGATGTAGAGGGAGGAATGAGACGGACAGAAAAGCAGAAAGTGTGAGATCGGAGAGGAAGGCTTGGAGAGGTAGTGTGAAGAGAGAGAGAGAGAGAAGTGAGTTACAAAGAAACTGAGATAAATGGGGATAGACAAAACAAAGACAGAGCCCAACAGAAAGAAACAAAAAGACAGAGACAGGAAATTAAAAACACCCTAAGGAAACTGCTGATTTTTAACGTGAAGCTGGGAAATAAAAACAAAGAATTTACCATGATTCTTAAAAATTCTTTATATAAGAAAATGTCTATATGTTTAATGGTTTATGCAGAAAAAACTTCTGTTGATTTACAATCTTGAAATGACGTTATTGTGACATTTCAGCGGAGGGACGAGTGTGTCCTGTGAGTGGCCTCAGGATTACACCTCTTCCTTTTGCAGATGATGCGATGATGTTCTGCTTGCTTTTTTTAACCAGTTACTTACTTGCAGTTACTTGAGTGTGAAGGCTTTGTTCACGCTGACATTTTTAAAAACAAACCAACAGCTGTAAACAGCAAATTATTTGACTGACAGGTAACTCACTGATTGGACAATTGTGGTGATCAAAAGGCAACATTGATCCTTATAGGGAAATCAAATTTGGGTGACACAGAAACAGTAAAGTTACTGTTTCTTACATTTGTTCTCCAGCGCTGCAAAGAACTCACAAAGAGATTATTGATTATAAGATTCCAACTCAACCTGCATAGGTATATACAATACATTGCTTACACAGATTGCTTTCACTTCTGTTGTTTAGTACACACCAGAGGTCGACTGGCAGCTTTTCTGCCATCATAAAACAAAACAAACGAAATTAGTAAATGCACCAGGCTTTGTTTAAAACAGAATCAAACAGGTTAGGTGTGAAAACACCCCCAGTATCTTGGGGTTTTGTTCCTGAGCGAGAATAAGATAAAGCCCGATAGGCAGGTGTATTGTTACCATGTACCAGGCGGTCGTGGTGAAAAGGGAGCTCAAATTAAATGGGAATCTCTCGATTTAACCAATCCACGTTCCAAACCTAACACAAAACCTTGGGTAGGGAAAACAAAACAAAAAAAAGATTGCGGATACAAAGCGCCGAAATTTATATGGCAAGGATCATCCTGAAAGACAAAGACAGAAGCTCAGACATCTAGAAGGTACTCCGAGTAGAACCACTGCTCCTTCATTTTAAACGAGAAGCCAATTGAAGTTGTTCAGCATCTGATTCGGGTTTCTCCTGATCGAAGCCTACGCTGAAGGGATTACATATCCCATCCGGGAATACCTCAGGATTCACTGGAGGAGCTGGAGAATATGGCTAGAAAGAACGGCATCATGAGTAGCCGAAAATGCATGGACGGATGAATTCTACGAAGGGGTTAACAAGAACCAAATGTACTCCAAGAACCCTGGCTAAAACCCTCATTCCTCTCAGGGTGTAATGTTGTTGTCTTCTTTGTATGTCTCTATACACGCTCAAACTCAAGGTCAATCACAGGAGAGACAGAAAAAGAACAAGTGATGTCTTTATCTCCTTGTTTGTTTTCGCTCCCTCTCTCTCTCTTCATGTATTTTTCTGTCTGTCACTCAGCATCCACTTTCAGGCAGGGTGACCGACTCTGGATAAACAAAAAGAAGAGGATCTACTCTCCTCGTTCTCTAATTCCCCCTTCACTCTCTCTCTCTCTCTCCTTCTCACTTTCAAGCTCAATCTCTCTTTCTCTCTCCCACTCCACCCTCTATCTCTCTCATTCTTAAATCTCCCTCTCCTAAAACAAAATCCTCTTAACTCTCCTCCACCTCCTCATCTCCACAATCTAATTACCAAGACCTGCCGTGAAGAGAGGGATAGAGGAGGGGGGGATGTAGAGATACAAGGGAGGGAGGGAGGAGAAGATAGAGGAGAGTAGAGGTTGTTAGAGTGCTAACAGTAAAGCACTCTGAAATGAGAGTGAGACAGACCGGGCAACATTTGATACTAGTGCCGATTCGATACCTGAGTTCCACTACTGAAATCAAAACAAAGTTAAACAAGCTACAAGTGAGGGAAAGAATGAGAAAGACAAAATGAAAAAGACAGTATGAAAGGAAGAAAGGGGCAAGTGGAAAAGAAGACGAGAAAAACAGAGAGACAGAGTAACAGAGCAGAAGGTGAGAAGAGTGACCATGACGAAGGAAGAAGACAGAAACAGATCAGAAAAAGAAAGAAATTAGAGACACAAATATTGAGACACAGTAAGATATAGATAGAAAAACAACTGAGAAAGGAGGAGAAAGAGAAAAGACAAGGACAAACTGTAAAGCGAAGAGAGAGAGAAATGACGAGAGACAGGAGGAGAGAGTGGAGGATAAGGAGAAATTTTGGCTGCTTGCACAGTGACCCAGTGGATATTTCAATCAATTACCATTAATTAGAAATCTCTGATTAATTCTATTTGTTGATTAAGTCAATTAAAACCACAAGCACTCGTTATCGCACAACGAGCCTAATGAATTCCTGTCGACAATTTGTTCCCACACACATATTCCCTCTGCGGCTGCTAATACCGCCTACAGCTAGCCAAACTTTGTCGTTTGCATACACTTCCCCATCTCTCCGTCTTTTCTCTCCTCGCCTGACATTTCTGTTTTTCTTCCTGCACTGCCTCGCTCCCTCTTTCTCGCTCTCATCCATTCCTCTACTTACTGTCTCCGGGGTTACTTCCTAATTTTTTCCTTCCAGTTTCATTTCTTCTATCTTTTCAGCTGAATTTATAAAAAAAAAAAGAAAATGCTAGTTACCGTAGCACACACTGCCTCATATGATTGTTCAAGAGCACCTTGACAACTGTCAGCGAGCAGGAGGAGTGCTCAGAGATCACTTCCTTCACGGTTTGGAAGTATAAACCTTTTAATCACAACCTTGTCCACCAACCTCAAAGACTAGAGATTCCCAAACTGGAGTCCAACGAATCCTTCATGTAGACAAATCATGGTTGTACACCAAACCGAAAACCTCTCTCTTTTTAGATTTTAGTCCTTTAGTGAAACTCAGTTTTAGGTGCTGACACAGAACATTTGTGATTAGCAGCTGCAAGTTGCTTTTTTTCCAAATTCTTAGTAATTTTTTTAACCTGTTATGCCCTATATTGTTGTTTTAAGAATGTATTGGGCTACTAATGCCACCAATTTGCATGTGTGTGTACTAGTTACGCAATAGCTGACGACAGGCCACGGTATACGCTCATTATCACAGTTAAGGGGGGTATATCACGGCCTGAACTGAGCTATTGCTTTTCTAAAATGGTTACCAAGTATGGCAAAAAGAAAGCAGGCTAACAGACGCACCACAATTTGACTTTATTTCATCAACAGACATTTCTTTATGAATACAAAAAGTAGTCCCACCAGGCTGCCAGTATGCTAAAAAGCACATGATGGATGCTAAGCAACATACACCAAGGCTAGAATTATTAGAACTATTTATTTATCTCTATTTGCACATTGCCGTTTGTTGTGCAGCCACTAAAAAACTGTCCAGCGTCAGTAGATTGACTTTGGTAACTTGAACTTATATGATAATATGCTTGCTACTGTACGCCGCCGGCCGGCAGTGCGTAAAATAATAACACTTTAAAAGCAAGGCAAGTTTTTTCTATTTAACTTTTGTATAAGTTAAATAGAAAATAAAAACAGGCAGGTCTCCCACCTTTGCTTATTTTACTCCTTTGATTCCCCATCTCCCACTCTATCCCCCCTTTAGTCACTAAGGGACTCTAACCCAAAGGGAACTATAACCGTTTAACACTTAGGGACTCTAACCCTAACGGGAATCTAACCCTTATTCCTTAGATACAATCGTCACTGTAAATCCAGACTGTCCACACTACAAACTCTGGTAAAAGACCTGTCAACAAGTTAAAAGCAGAGAAAACAGGGACTCCTAATCCTTGTAATTCTACTCGGCCCTGTTAACTGAGGATCAGCCGTGTGAGATGGAATAATCAAAAGAGCACTCTAAGCGTTTTAAATAGTGTTAAAATCTAAAAACAAAGAAAAAGAAAACCTGACAGTTACAGTGCTGTGTAAGTTATCAATCTACTAGTTTTCAGTCTTCAGTCTTGATTTAAAAGAACTGAGAGTTCCTGCAGACATCATGCTACCTACCATAAAGGGCAGAATTGTGTCTCTCCTTGAGCAATAGTGTTTGAACAGGCTATTGAAACTAAAACTTTTTTGCAATATGGCAGACATCTTGGGCAAGTAGTGGACTGCTGTGTGTGTGTGCGTTTTCGTGTGTGTGAGAGAGGAAAATGTTGAATCACGTAATAAGCAAAGATTTACTCTCACTATATATCTATTTATCTCCAATGTGATCTTATCTGTATCAGATTGCATTTTAATACCAGGTGTAAATGGGGCGTGAGACCCCCACGAAGCTCAGATTGTAACTTGGAGTGATATTATTATTATTATATCCAGAACCAATCAGATTGCTTGATTTGAGCTACCCGTTTTATAATTTTACGCAAATGTAATATATTAACAGTTTTTATTAAACACATAGCAAATATCTGTATGTGAATAAATAGAGTAGAGTGTAAAGAATATGAGCACAATGTTGATGGGACATTCTGAGTTTTACTACAGTTACTAAATGTATTTGTAGCTCAAAATGAAGACAGGTATTTTTCCTTTTGTTTTAGCACTATAGTTCCCATCCATACACTTTGGCTCATGCACACAACAAGCACACTGCTCAAAAAAATAAAAGGGAACACTAAAATAACACATCCTAGATCTGAATGAATGAAATAATCTCATTAAATCCTCCTTTCTTTACATAGTTGAATGTGTGTTGCTTCCAAAGTGGACAGTTTGATTTCACAGGAGTGTGATTGACTTGGAGTTACATTGTGTTCCCTTAATTTTTTTGAGCAGTGTATAATCTTGCCATGGAGTCATTGATTTGGGTGTTGTCTACACTCGGAGCCTGTATGTACCTGTCATGCTGGATTGGCTAGCGGCAGTTCCTGTTTGCACTGGAAACAGACAATCTCTTGGTTTGATACAAAAGAAAATGTCTAAATGATGATTATTTGGCAAGATCTGATGTTAATGAGTCTTTATTTCTTATTAATTGTAAGGATCATGATATTTCATTTTTTATCAATCATTAACAACCCGGGTGATTGAAATAAAACAAAAGATTCAGGTTAGCAAAATAGCCTTGCTTGCATCAGAGCCCTTTTATTGAATCACATTCCTGCAACTTTAGGTCTGCTCGACATCCATTGCACTTTGCCATCCAGCTTGAGAACCACCGATTTTTACAGACAGTGTCTGTCTGAATAAATTTAAAACCTAACGAGTGACGTCTCTTCTTTAAAAAAACAAACAAATCAGACTTGGGTTAATAATGTGCTATGTATCCTTTTTATAAGACTTCTTCAAATGGGTCACACAACATTATGTAAAAACACTTGATGCCCCGTCTCCACTGACCCATAATCCATCTGTCTCCTGCTCTGCAGTTTTTTAACATTACATATAAATGGAGTCTGAAAGTCAGGAGGATTCGTTAAAGGCTTTTAGAGCAATTCACTGAAAATGGAAGCAGACAATAAAGTAAGATGTACCTCTCCCACCGCCGTGTTTGTGACATTTATGGCAAAACCTGGATGCATTAAAATATCAGCGTAGTAGAGAGCTTTACTCCAAAGTGAAAAATGTTTTGTTTTCATTTTTGGGTTTCTCCACAGTGACTCATGGCAAGGTCAGGTCAGAGGTCTTGAAGTGTTCATTTAAAAGAAAGGTGGGAAGAAAAGAAAGCTTTTCATCTAATTCTGGAAAACAACGATACACCGCATGCCTAGCTAAGATATGTAGTAAGTAAATATTGTAAACAGCATGTGAAGGGTTTACATTTAGTTTGATTAACTACCTCTGTGAGGCTCAGCTGCCTTCATGTGAAAGTCAAAACGGATTACTGCTGACATCATCAGGTCTTATTGATTATTGTAAGTTATTAGCTGAAGTCCTTTAGCCCGCTCGACACAGAGAGACATTTTAGGGATGAAAGCTTTACTCTTAAAATATTCAGCAGCAGTAAACAAATGGAGGATATATGAAGTCTTTGTGAGTGAAAGCATTTACTGTTCTCACTAATGCAGCACAGCGAACGCGCCGTGGCGAGTTAAAACGCTGCTATCAATAAAATCCAATCTCCTTCTGTCTGTCTGCATTTCTCTGTATATTCGTCTTTTCACCTCTTTCTCTCAGCTGTCTTTTACTTCCTTTCTTTCTGCATCTCCCTTTACAGGCTGCTCTCTCTGTCCTCGCTGGTTTCTCGATATATTTTTGTCTGCCTCTACTCTCTAGTCCCTCTCGTTTTTACCTACTGATCACTCTCTCAATCTTTATTTGCAGTTTTCAGTCATTCCTGCTCTCTCTCTCTCTTCTCTCTCTTCCTTTACTGCTCTCTTCCCCATCTCCATCTTTCACTCTGCCTCTTGCCGTTTTGTCTCTCTGTCATTTCGTGCTGTTTTAGCAGATAAAAGTGATTTTCTCTTCGGGTCTCAATTTGTCTCTCCTCTTCTTACTGGTGTCCCCAGGTCTGTTTTTAGCCTTCTATGACGACAAACATCTGGATATTATAAAACATGTTAGGCCTTTTATCTCCCCTACCTCCTCTGTAGAAACTCTAATACTCTCAGTTGTTCTGTTTGTCCTCGTGTTAGCTAGGTAGCAGTAATAAGAACACAACATTGCTGCTGTGCAGTGAAATCAATTTATTGCCAAATAAATGTGTTGTTTTGTATTTTTATGTCTTTGTGGGTGGAAAATTCTCTTACTTCTTTGACTAAATAAACCATCTAAAAACCTATTGGATTATCTGAAAAAAGTATTGTGACAAAGCTGAAAACAGCACGCTAAACCTGCGAAGAGTTGATGTTTTGGAAATGCATAGTTTTCACAGGACAAAAGGGATGTGTGGCCAAGAAGACTGGTGAATTAAAACGCATTACTACTGTGATCACTCTGTGCGAGGTTTGTGTTTGTTTGCATTTAGGATTTCAGGTATAGAGGCCGTATCTCCACAGGCCTATGCACCACAAATTAAGATGCCTTCCAGATATAGTCTTGTTAATATTGTTCAGTATCTTGTTTTAGATATTGGTGCCTGAGTTGCAGTACCTGGCTATTTGGCGAGGTGTAAGCTTCACTTTTAGACTAAGGTAGTATAGCCTCCTCCCACAGCTCCACAGTTACCTAAAACTTAGTTTACCTCTTCCATACATGTCTCAGTTTCGGTATTCAGATATGCAAAAACACATTTCTAACATGCTAAGAGTACCTCTTCAACAGAATTTGTCTGGTGTTTCATTTTCTCTTAGTTGTAAGTTAAAAAAAGTTGCTGTCATTTCTGTGTGTGTATGTGTGTGAGCAGCAGAGGAAGTAATTGTTATGATGATGTGCACATTAAGTATGACGTCCTGAACATGACCCTATGTCCTCACGACCTACTTTGGTATAAAATCAGTATCTTTCTGTGGACATGAGAGGGAGGAATAAGGAAAGACACGGTAGAGACAAACCACAGCGATTTACAGATATTATCGGCACAAATAGCCTTTCAAGCTATATAATTATTATAATTATGCGTTTTTGGCTAAAACCTATTGTTTTTCCAGACAGACCTTACGCTCAATGTCATACAATCATTAACTGTAACTGAGGCAGAACACATTTGAACTAGTATTTTGCTCATAATGGAGATAGAATAGCTGTCAAACTCAGATACACAGTGACGTCCTGTTCATGCATATTTTACACAGTACTATAGGACATTATATAAAATATTATAGGAAACTGTCGATGCAAAGCTGTGATTCAGGTTATGTTTTCTTCATGCAGAGCATTTATGTGGAGTAAGGCCCCAATCAGACAGCAAGTGTTTTGCAGGTTTGAGAACTCGAGGTGCACTGCAACGCCTTTTTTGGTTGACTTTGGAAAAGAGCAGTGCGCTGCGTTTTTTTCATGTTGCTAGGTAACCACCGAATCAGATGTCCTGTCAGTCTAGGTTTGCCGCTAAGTAATAACTGTCATATTAGCAGAAACTTGATCACAGCTCACAGGTCTGTGTCTTTTGTTGCTAAAAACATCTGCTTTAAAAACATAGACAAACGCAGGTCGCCTGCTCTGGCACTGTTTGAGGGTGAGAGGTGAACAAACACGCAGGAGACAGGGAAACGGAGATCCGTGTGGGCACATGAGACCCTCAGAAAGAGGAGACACACCTGGTCGGACCATTATTTTAGCATGAGTCGGGGACAGTTTGTCACAGTCTCCGGACAATCCAAGCAACTGTGAACCTCCGTCACCACAACTGAGGGCCCGTCTCTCCATTCATTTGATTGGACAATGTAAAAAATGCAAATGAAGTCGGGTGTTGAACTCGAAAACGCAAGGCACCCAGGGAGCATAAACAGCGTGCAGAGCGCTCACTGCCAGTAGAATACAATTAAAAAAAGAGGCCTCTCACTGTCTGATCAGGGCCTAATGCAGGCCTGCGATGGGAGTTTTACTGCCAGCTGTTTAATGTAGGATAAAATAAGTATGAAAATAAATGATATAAATATCTGTTTGAGTCAGGACATCATGACGCAGAGCTGTCAAAGTTCACTTCTTTATCTGTGATCATCCCTCGTTTCTGCTCTCTTTCCTTCTTCTCTCCATCTCTCTGTTTCTTCGAGCATCTTAAGCAGATTAAATAAGCGTTTCCTTCTCATTTTCTATTGCTATCTTTCTCTTTTTCCCATCCTCCTATCTTCCTGCCATCTCTCCTGACCGCTCTTCTCTCTCTCTCTCTCTCTCCTTGTAACTCTTTCCTGCCGTCCCTTTGCTTTCTCTCTCTCTCTTTTTCCCCAGGGCTTTCTTCTCTTTTTGTCTCTATTCTGTGTTTTGATTCTCCCTCTGTCTCTGCTCCTTTAGCAGATGAAAGAGCAGAGTGTTTTCTTCTCCTCCCGAGCGGATGAAGATGAAAGTCTGATCTGTTTGTTGACGCCGTTACCGCGGCAACGTCTCACCTGTTTGCTCGCCTTCAACCCCTAACGAGCAACTCTTAACGAGAAAACACCTCTTCAAAAACACCAACGAGCGCGCGTGCACACACACACACACTTACACTTACAAAACCAAGGAATACTTCAACCAAGACACAAACACAGACGGGCATATTCAAAAGGCACACACACACACGTTCTTGGCAGGGAGTCGGCGGATCTTTAATCCTCATCATGCAGCAGGTATCGATATCAGAGCCTCACTATCACCTTCTATTAGCTGCCTGAGAGACGTTGAGAGGGGGAGGGTCCTGTACTCTGGGGAGGGAGCTGTAGTTTGTTGTCTATAGTGCGTATGGAAGTAATGTCACTGACAATGTACAAATCTGCATGATACATTCACATGAACAGAAAAGAAACTCTGTGGTGCAATGAACTACACAAACTCGGAACAAAATTCAGGCGCTAAAAATGAAAGGGGAGCAAAAGGATTAGTGAAATCTTCTGTTCTGAAACTAAAGACTATGTTATTTTTGGCTGTCCAAGAGATAAAAAAAAAAGGTCTTTGTTTGCTAACACAACGGCATGTCCCTGTGAGCCACGTCATGTGATGTTTCACAATGTGACTGGAGTATCAGCATGAAATGACAAACAATGCATTGTCCAGCAAGACAGTGTGAGCACCCACTGACATTTACACCCAGATACCAAGCTGGCATGTATATAGTGTATATTTATGCTAAACATTATTTTTAAATAAAGTTAATGATAAGTTTGAACACTCACACTTCATATTCACTGAAATCATCCTTCATTTCCATAGTGGCTGTAAAGCATTTCATTCATAAGACGCCTTGGTGGGTGTGGTGATCGCTCAGAGGGGAGGAAAGAGAGCCAGGATAGGAGCCATGTTGGCCCAGCTTGCTCCTAAAGATCCGGTCTGGACAAAATGAGACTCATGTCGACCAAGCAACAGAATTCAGAGACTGTTGTGCCCACATCGTTACAGAAACCAGCCCCGTCAACAAGCACTCGGCAGGAGGTCCATGTTCCGAGCTCTCAGCGCAAGACTCTGGCAAGATGAGAGGAAGTGTTTTACATCGATGATGCTCGGTGCTCAAACGTAGTCAAGATGGACTCTCCCCAAATGTCAGACTGTTTATTGTGAAGATGAAACTTTCATATTATCCTCTGTCAGTCGCTGCTGTTTACATTCACCCCTTGTTCCTTAGTGCGACTACACCTATGAGAGATGGAGGACAAAATCCACACGGCTCATCTTTTACAAACATTACAAAGCAGTCTACGTTACCCAAACCTTTGTCCTGGCAGTCGTGTGTAGGTGTGCTACCTGTGTTTTGTCCCAGCAACAAACCGAAGTGTCTGGAGTCTTGGCCCAGCTGGTAATCAAGCCTGGTATGCAGTTGTCATTTAATTTCGGTATAATCTACTTTACTCATACATATAAAGAAGACATTTGTACTTACTCATTTGACAGATTTGTCTAAAACAAGGTAAAAATGAGTTACAATCCCAGCAACAGAAGATCAAGGAGACGCTTTTGGGAAAAAGTGCCTCAACAAGGTCCACATTCCACCTGACACAAGTGGCAGAGGGCCTGCAGGTGCATTAAGTAATACTGTATATCAGTGCATTGCTAATTTTCTTTGAGAGAAAAGAAATAGAGAGAGGAATCAAGAGCATATTAGGTGAGTAAGTACTCTTAGAAGAGGTCTACATCTTCAAGTGATTTTTGAAGACAGAGAGGAACAAGTTCGACAGGGCTGGGCAAAAAAATAAATAATTGTAATTACCGCATTATTTTTTTATCTACCTCAGATTTGTGAAGTGATCCACTGTTTGGAATCAGTAGTTTGTTCTGACCATAAGGAAAAGTTTAAAACCACAATTAGCCATCTGGTTTCTTCAAATTTCACTCAAAATCAGCTTTTAAACTTGAAAGAAATAATGATTTGACATTTATCCTGATAATTATCGATATCAAATTCTATGAAATGTTTTATCATAACATTTTTGCTCATTTTGTAACGTTCAGTAACTCATTCCACCACGAGGGACCAGAAAGGAGAAGTGTTTGGATTTAGTTTTTTGCAGTGACGGCAGGACAAATCGTCGATATTACCGCACAAATATCGAAGGGGAAGCTGTGTATACTGAAATCTGTTTGAATTGAGCTTTGTCAGGAAGATGAGGTCGTTCAAAACAAAGATTCTGAGTGGGGGTGTGTTCGTGTGGTCCCTGTCAACTTCTAGAGCAGGGGTCGCTAAATAAATCTGGCATCGGGCCAAATTTTTTTGCGGGCCAGAACAAAGTCACATTATTTCAAATCCTTGTATACTCATGTTTAGCTCAGTAGGTAATGTGCGGGACTCCCGTTAGGAAGATTGGAAGATCAATTCCAATTGACTGCGTATATTTTCCCCCTCTTATTACTTAAGGCACGTGCTGCTGTGTGTGTGCGCCCGGCGTTTGATCCGGATTCATGGACGCTTATTTTTATTTCCCTGAGGAAATTCAGGGTACGAACTACGGGAGGAACCAGGGGGAGCTTAGTTCCCCCTAATAAGACATCAGCTCCCCTAAAAGCATGATTTGTGATATTTTGGAGGGTCTCTAACATATTGACAGCATGCTTTATTGACGTTAATCTTATGGCTCATGCGGAGCGTCAGACTTCATCCTACCAGAGGTCCGACCCTCTCCCTCTCCGGCGCCGACAGGCTGTGAACGGTTCGTGATCGTTGGCTGGATGAATATTGTGTATGATCCATGCACTACTGCAACTGGGGGCTCTCCGCAGCGCCACGCAGAGGTGTGTCAAGCACGCCAGAGACTCTTTTAAATGTCCTTCAGAACTCTTCAAGGTAAAAGCTTTCAATAAACTCAACATAAAGCATTGCTGCAATAAACGTTCTCGCGCTTTTATTTTGCAGCTACAATCACTTAAGAGGAAGTGATTGTGTAAGTAACTGTATCTGTCATGACTGATATCTATTTCAGCACCAGCCGCTATCAATTCATTTATTCTTTATTTTTCTGCTATCAAAGCAATCTGGCCAGATATTATTGCTGGCGGGCCGCATATTGCCGGCCGCTGTTCTAGAGTTATTAATTTTACAGTTTACCAACAGGAATTTGTTATGCAAAAGACCAAACAAGTCATTAATTACAACAAAACTTTTATGAGTTCACGTGCTTTGTCACTGGTTACTGAGAGTCAATGGGAATACAAAATTAGGTCCTGTTTTAGGATGGGAGGTGAGATCAGTGGGTATACGAACAATAGAAAGTGAGCCGGGTAGTGAGTCATGAATGGCTGAGGAAGGGCAGGTTCATGCTACACTGTGGGGGGGGTCAAATCTTACAAACGGCAGGAGGAAGGAGTGCTGAAAATAGAAACGGCCGAGGGGGCAGGGGGCATGTGATACAAATGATGCCCAAAGGGTAAAAGGCATGACTGGAGGGGTCCGGGTGATGAGGCGGCCGAGGGTAACAAACAGTAGGGGAGGACGGGTTCATCTACTGTCAGCAGCAGGGGAGAGAGGGAGCAGCTGAACAGATAACAAGAGAGAGAGAGCGAGTGAGAGAAAGATGCAGCAAGGACGACAGATACAAAGAAAAAGACAGGCGGAACAAGGGAGAGAAATAACAAGCAAGAAAGAGACTTGAGACAGAGAGATAAAGCAAAGAGAGATGGCTACAGACATGGAGACAGATAGAGAGACAGAGGAGGGCAGTTTGTTGAGCTTCACTTCAGAAGAACGAGCTAAACGCTCACACTGATATCCACTATCTATGCTAGCATCTCTGCTTGTGTGTGTGTGTGAGTGTGGAGAGAGGGGTTGCCTCCCAACAGCGTGAGTCCGTCTGACTGAAGGAACAGACACTTTGAACATCCATTTCCATTTCCAAGGAAGAAACAAAGACAGACGCTAATATAATGCTATCACCTCCATTTCTTTATGGAAGGTCACAAAAGACAAAAACAATATTTTATTTCAGCATCATCACAAAGTCTTCATCTCAGAATATCTAATATCATAAAAGCTGACTTTCTTGATCCTGATCACAACGAAACCTGCATTATAAACTCATTACACTGTTGTCAAACACGCAAAGTAGTGTTTAAGACCACTTTTTGATGGTCTTGGTCTCGTCTCGGACTCGACCGCATTTGTACTCGGTCTTGTCTCGGTGTCGAACATTGAGGACTCAGGATTTTATTTCAAGACCATAACTTTGGGAATATCAATAAATTACTTTTCCATTGTCTGATTTATTTGTTAACATCTTAACTTTGATTGAATGTAAAACTTATTGCTTCAAATGCAACGAATAATTCTAATTACAAATGTTTTGTTACCGTTAACGGCTGTCCCCCCTTCCCTGCGATCGTAAGCATGGAAAAGGAGTGTTGAATAAAGATGCTTACGTTGATTTCAGCTCTTTTGTGTTTGCGTGTGAGAGTTTTAATGGGAATGTGGATCTTTCAGATCAATTTACCTATGACCTCGTTCCACATTTTATAGTGTGTCATGTAATGTGGGGAGCATTTTGTTGAAAAAATAAGGGCTTGAAAACATTATCCTTTGATTGGGTGATGTGTGTTTTCACTTTAGTTAGTGTCTCAGCTGTCTGCAGTGATAATAAAACCGTTAACTAGATGAAGTGACAAGACGCAAGAAACCCCTCAAAATCTAACCTTCCAGACAGCCGTGAGAGCGTGTGATTCATTTTCAGTCTCCATACCCGTACTTTGTGTCTGTACCTGCATACACTGTACTTATGAGTGTGTGAGCTTGTGTATGTGTGTGTGTCACGCTCAGTCTATTAATTCTCGGTGTGTCCGGCCCCCAGAGCGTCTCCACGACAATAGAGAGTCATCGGAGGCCCGGGGCCAGCTGGAGGAACGTCTGGCTGAGGCCGTATCTTAAGGGAGCGCTAATTCAATTAGTAGGGGGGGGTAAAGTGTAATTTAATACCCCCTGAAAAACTACTTTCTACTGATCTCCAGTGGTTTAACGTCTCACATTGCAGCAGTGATGTGCAGGTGTACTCCAAGACCCCGTAACATCACTGTTACATGTGGTTACAGGTAAAACAGAGCACATGTCTGGTGTTCTTGAGCTTTTGAAATCAGGGCACACAAACTATGAAAAAAACTAAACAAACAACCAAAAAAACAAAACCTAAAAAACAAAACAATCACTCAAGGACATACTTCTTTTCTTTTTCCCCCCCCAGGGCTTTCAAGTCTATCACATGGTCTGCGTCAGCGTTTCGTGTTTGTTTAGTTGTCATGGACATGGACCGGTTGACTGCTGATTTCAGTCCCTTTTAGGACTTATCTTCCAACACAGAAAACTTGTAAGTGAACCCATGAGCTGGGTTTGTTTTGTGAAAGACATATTTTCTCACTTACCCCAAGTTGTATCACGGAGGTTCACAGATTTTCTGTTTCTGACATTCCTCCTTCACCCCGATATAACAAAGGTGAATACAGACAGATCATTTCATCTGTAGAAAGAAGTTTCCATGAAAACTGTTGACAGTTTACAATGGAGCTACTTTCAAACTTCCATTCACCTCCCTTGTGTTTGGGTGCAGCCAGAAATCTCACAGACAAACACACTCACTGGACACTTTATTAGGTACACCTTGCTAGTACCGGGTTGGACTCCCTTTTGCCTTCAGAACTGCCTTAATCTTTGTGGCATACTTTCAAAAAGGTGTTGGAAACTTGCCTCAGAGACTTTGGTCCCTATTGACATGAGAGCATCACGCAGTTGCTGCAGATTTGTCGGCTGCACATCCATGACGCGAATCTCCCGTTCCACCACATCCCAAAGGTGCTCTGTTGGATTGAGATCTGGTGACTGTGGAGTGCAATGAACTCATTATCATGTTCAAGAAAGAAGTTTGAAATGATTTGAGCTTTGTGACATGGTGCATTATCCTGCTGGAAGTCGCAGTCAGAGGATGGGTACCCTGTGGTCATAAAGGGATGGACATGGTCAGCAACAATAGGTTGTCGCCTTTGAACGATGCTCAATTGGTACAAAGTAGAAAATATCCGCCACACCATCACACCACCACCACCACCACCACCATGTTGTTTACGCCAAATTCTGAGCAACCATCTGAATGTCGTAGCTGAAGTCGAGACTCATCAGACCAGGCAACGTTTTTCCAATCTCGTATTGTCCAATTTTGGTGAAGCCTCAGTTTCCTGTTCTTAGCTGACAGGCGTGGCACCCAGTCTGGTCTTCTGCTGCTGTAGCCCATCTGCTTCAAGGTTGGACGTGTTGTGCGTTCAGAGTTCAGAGTTGGTATTCTGCATACCTTGATTGTAACGGGGGGTTATTTGAGTTACTGTTCACTTTCTGTCATCTCGAACCAGTCTGCCCATTCTCCTCTGACATCAACAAGACATTTTTGTCCACACGGCTGCTGCACACTGGGTATTTTTATCTTTTTCAGACCATTCTCTGTAAACCCTAGAGATGGTTGTGCGTGAAAATCCCAGAAGATCAGCGGTGTCTGAAATACAGACACCAGCCCGTCTGGCACCAACAACCATGCCACATTCAAAGTCACTTAAATCCCCTTTTGTTCCTCATTCTGATGCTCGATTTGAACTTGAGCAAGTTGTCTTGACCACGTCTACATGCCATGTAGAGTTGCTGCCATGTGATTGGCTGATTAGCTATTTGTGTAAACAAGCAATTGAACAGGTGTACCTAATAAAGTGGCCAGCAAGTGTTCCTCAAAACCATTTGTGTGTCTGTGTCACCTCTGACAGAAAGTAAGAAGGCTATTTTTGTGGATGAACTGATGCTTTATCGACAAATATGTACAGATATTTATGTGTGTTATCATATGTTTAAATGAGCGCTGGTCTGAATACAGCAGTGCATCTTTTTGAAATGTCTCCCTTATATACTTTGTGTGTGTTTTTATAAATATAATTTTGTATGTGTGCTCCTGTGACCTCTGCCGATCCCCGCTGCTTTCTCATACAGCCGTACAGTAATAAGCTGCAGCGCAGAAATCGAACCCATTTACAGGTCCAAACGCCAAAAACAGACAAATGATCGCTAAAATGGAGCTGACTTCTCTTAAAATGGAGCCCCTTCTCTCCATGTAGCCCCTCTCTGTCTCTCTTTCTCCCTCTCTCTCTCTCTCTCTCTCTCTCTCTCTCTCTCCATACAAATGACTACTATCAATATTTCCAATCTTCATTTCTCCAGAAGCTCAGGGCCTCTGTCTGCCAGAAATCAATGGCTTCCCACTGAGAGCTGTGACAAGGATCAAAAGTAAGAGCAGCTCGACTCACTTTCTTCAGATAAAGTCTCGTTTCTATACAGTTTCATCATTTAGGCAGCCTGTGTGTGTGTGTGTGTGTACAAATAAGTTTGTGTGCACGTCTCTGTGAGTGTACACCGATACATGTGTGTCACGTTGTTCATCAGTTCTGACCGAATTACAACTTGACTCTTGTCATAAATCCATTTCTGTCTGAGTAACATCTTTGATGACATCACACAAAAATATCATCGCATTGTACAAAAGTGATCTTAGTAACTAAAAGGTTTTGTCCATCTTTTGTGTTTCTGGTGAAACATGAACAATCTTGTAACGAGAATGGAAGCTAAATATTCCAAACAAATTAGACTAAACTCAACTCAAGTGAGAAAGTTGCATGATGGCTTCAGAGTGTCATTTGAAGAGGACCTGGCAGAGCGGGAGACTGAATCCCCGCCGGCCGACAGATAGTGCTGTGGTGCAGAGAGCAGGGGCGCTGCAGCTTTTGGACTTACAAACACCTGCAGTCGGACTGGACTTTGCTCAGCGGGAGGAGCTCAGACTTAACTGCTTTTAATAACTTTTAACTTTTAACTTTCAAC
Organism: Micropterus dolomieu; assembly: GCF_021292245.1. Lineage (NCBI taxonomy): Eukaryota > Metazoa > Chordata > Actinopteri > Centrarchiformes > Centrarchidae > Micropterus > Micropterus dolomieu. The sequence goes on along the minus strand of NC_060160.1, from coordinate 2,455,847 downwards.
TGTTGTTGCTAGCGTCAGTGGGCACCCAGAGTACTACTGCTACTTCATATTTATATGAAAACCGGACAAAACTGGACACTGCTTAGAAAAAAGAAAGTGACGAAATTAAACTACATGGTGAGTTCAGAAAATATGTGTTGGTTACTTTATTCCAGCTGTCGTTGTACTTTACTGTGTCCAAGTTAGCATAGCATAGCGCTGATCGGTCCGAACTCCATTCAGAAAACAAACATTTTAAAAGTTGTTGTCCCCCTGTCTTTCTGACAGACCTGACAAAGCATGAATTTATGTGTTTAAGAAATCTGCATCACGTTGAAGTTATTTCGGCATCATTTTGATCTGTTTATTGCAATTAAATCACAGCTTCTGTTATGTCTTATAAACCGCTTCTAAAAAAATGTCCTCACTTCGCAAAATGTTTAGAGTTTTAACAACTTAAATGGGGGATTTGAAATCATAGTAAAACCAATTTAAGATTTAAATATCATCATATCTATCAGTTTTGTGTTTGTGTGTGACTAAATTAATTCATTTATTAATTCATCTTGTGGTTTTGTGTCTGTAGAAGTGTTTCCTTGTGTGTTACTACAGACATCTATATATATTTCTGAATTTATGTGTGTATTCTGTGTGTGTGTATGCATATGCCAGTCATTTGTGTGTGTATTTGTTAGTGTGAATGTGCGCTGACTTTTAAGTATGTGCGGTCACATACACATATATGAATTAATGCTCTTCTGTGTGTATGCATTTCTATTTTAGCATGCACGTGTGTGTGTGTGTGTGTGTGTGTGTGTGTGTCTGGATGTCAGTCACACGGCAGGGCTAGGCTAATCAGCGCAGCTAGCTGTTCGCTGTGTGATGTAGGCTGATTAATATCCTGTTAGCGTCCCGTGGCTTTTAAGGCTAACTGCTGTTTCCTCTATACATCCATCGCTTCAAAACAGCACTGCTTTCATCTGGCCTCATTAAGACGATGTATTACTATACTTAGCAACAACACACACACAGATACAGGAACATGTTTTTTTGTACAGCCCAATGTTGATTGGCCAAAGCTCTCTCACATTATTGATAGCAGAAGTTAGCAAAGAAAGTTAAGTGATACTGTAAGAACATACACCTGAAGCAGCTCCTGAATGTTCTTACACACTTATTAATATATAATTATTTATTGTAACTTCCTTATTTTATCACTTTGTTATCAGTTATTTATCAATATAATGCATCTGTTCCTGTATTCCCACTTTGCTGCTTTGACTCTCAAATTCCCCTGCTTAAGATGAATAATGCGTAGCTCATCTTAAATTAGGGTTTGGCGATGTCTATCAAATTGGCATACAACGATGTCTACAGTGCATCATTGGGATGGACGATAACATGGTGGGGGTGAGGGCTATGTTTTTATGATGACACCGAGGGGATCACATAAAGCCACCTGAGCGCCACAAAAACAGAACTGGTAGCAGAGATAGCGGCAGCAGCAGCAACATGCGCCAGTGTCCAGCACAAGTGAGAGACGAGGGAGAGGTCTTTCATCATCACCTAATCAGAAAAAGTTTGGTCAGGTAAGCTTAGCCACAGCTAGGGCCGATACAAATACAATCGGCGAATTAAAGACAACAATGTGATGTCTGTCATGACAGTGGCATTGTCCATCGTTCCAACCCTGTCTTAAAGATTTAACACATTAGGGAAATCTACCTAATGAAGGTCTGATAACCACAAACTGGTGGTTTCTAGTTACTTTTCAGTTAACATAATCAAGTGCTCAGATTTGTAATTGTAATAACCAAGTATGAATGTACAGAATGTTACCGTGTGGTCCAAACCTTAATTCTACTTCTCTGTTATCCAATAACTTCAAGTTTTTGGAAAAACAAACTGTTGAGTTGAAGTTTACCAAATTAAAGTTAGGCTTTACTAGAGGATTTATCATAAGTCATTATGGAAAAAAAAAAAGAAGTAAGATTTCTATCCAAACTATAATGTTATATTCTTATATATATATATATATTTTAAATGTTGCGTTAAGAGAGATGTCCATTATTCTTTATGGAAACGCAATGCTGCCCAGAAATACTTATGTTTTTCTTTAGTTATGACCATCTTTGACTAACTTTATTCAAGACTAAATGTAACCCAAGGTTAACCAATATTACATTTATTTAACCATAACCATGCTCAGTAGCCTCATCAAGATATTTCATGGATAACCAACTGGAAAACATTGGGCAGTGATCATTTAGCAAAAACTTTAAATCTTGACAATTTTTCTCTATTATCCCTAAAACGTGATTGGTAATGCAAAAGAGTATGTAAACATTGCTCCTAATAGTTTTGTAGGCTAAAGAAAAGCTACTGGTTGCTGAGGTTCCATTAACCCTGTTCTATAAACGTTGTGTTTGTGTTGTCATTGCTGCTTTTGCTTTGATGTGAAAGCAACCCAACATACGCTGACATCGCCAACATCACACCAGGCTGACTGAAACGTTGCTTTTCCTACCTTGAAGCTCTGGAGCTGCTCTGAGGCGTCTTTGTCCTGTCTGAGGCAGGAGTTGAAGATGAGGAGCTCGGTGTCTCGCAGCCACGCCTTCAGCTCTTTGATACGAGCCTCCAGCTGTTCCAGGAGCGAGTTGGTCACTGGGGAAAGGGCCGAGCGAGGGTTTTCCACAGCAACGCCTCTACCACCAACTAGCAAAGACTTCATGTTGGCTGACTGGTTGTGCTGGGAAGAAATGGGTCCTGAATGCTCTGAGAGGATTTTCTGAAAGACGACAGAAGAGATGGGAGAAAAAAGGAAAGCGAGTTAGCGATAGGACCCCTTGTGTCAAGATTCCATCATGTAAAGTAGCATATCAATCAATACATACACGGCCATTAATCATCTACCTTCAGAAAAGCGCAGATCAATAAAAAGGATGTCATGTATTCATTCCTAAAGTGCCGGAGGATAGTGTGAACATTATACTTTGAACCGACTTCTATGTGAATCTTGTCAGTGTCCAAGATGTAATAATAATCATGATGTTGTTGTTTACTTCAGTAGACCTTGTTCATGGTTCAGTGAGTGATTGTTACCAGATTGTGTTTGCTCTGCTGCTACAACATCAACACACCCACATAGCTGAATGAGCTAATATGTCAATTACCAATGACTCCAGAACGACATAAGTACCAGTCCCGCGACAGGTGTACTGGACCTCTAACCGTTAATCACGTGGTTAATGTGGAATTACTTGGTTAGGTTTAGAACTAGATTGTTGTTTGGCTTAAATTAGTAAATTACGTTAAGTCACATCATGCAAGTGACAGGACTCACGTGATGAAAATCACATATGTAAAGTTTTTTACCGTCAAATTTCAATTAAAAGCCTGGTCCCAATTAGACGCCTGTCTCTCTTACTGGCCTGGTGTGGCCACGTTTTCATAAATGAACGCAGGTCATTTTTAAGGCTCGTGCAGACTTTCAGCCGTGCTGTTCACACTACACAACTTGCCGGCTTGTGACGGGAGTCTTGAAGTCAGACAGCGGCTGTGTCACTGACGTCGGTCTCCAAACCACGTTTTGTCATGAAAACACAATGAAATGTGAAACGGGAATGACGTGAACCTACACATGAAACAGCTGTTGTTTGTTATTATAAAGATAAAAATTATAAAGACAAAGAATATGCGTGAAAGGACGGATTAGCACAAGCAGGTAGCAGGGATCGTCTGAGCTACAGAGAGAGCTGGAGGTGAGTAAAAAGTGTTTTGCGGTGAAAAAGTAGGTGCCCGCTCTGCCAGCTGCCTGCTCTGGCCGACTCCTCCAGATATTTGGCGCGCTAGATATCTGGCAGACGTCGGTGTTGTGTCAGAAATGTGTCGGGGAGCCTTTTTGATGCGTCGTTGAGTAGTTCACACATAACGACTGTCGACCGCTGATCGACTGCTGATTTACCCCAGATCACAGCCTGACATCGGGCTAAAAATCGTGTGGTGTGACCTAGGCTTAAGACGCGTCGTCTGGTTTTTACAGAAGTTCTTAGGTTGTTTAAAACCTCTTGAAGCCCACCAGGTCGCACACTTGAGCTAAGCTGCTTAGAACATGCATGCAAATAGAAATGTTTATTAAACTTTTGTTAATACGGACATGCTCCACTTCATTAGATTGGATCGAATTTGCACAATTCAATTGTTCAGTTCATATTACGGAAACGATGAGCACCAAAGTATAACTCATTCAGATTTACCGGTATGGTAAAGGAATTAAAAGCCTGTCCCATATAGACACCTGTCCCAGTTATAGGCAGGGTGAGTTCAGTGATTTAAGTAAATAAAAGCTGGACTATTAATTGAAGTTTTACTGTAAGTAAACTTTGACTTGGCTTCACACAGGACCTTAAATCTGTTCTCCTGGGTATAAGTCCTGTGTTTGTTTGACCCATCCATCCAGGTCACGGCCTAACAATATATGAAATATAATTTCATGTTCTTGTAGACATGGTTTAAATTGTTGTAGGAGATGTGCAAATTATCAGATATTGCTGATGCTGTTTGGTTGGTTTTGCTCATTCTAAGGTTTGAATGATATTCCTGAACCTCCAGGACATGTTCTGTGTAAGGATACGTAACGATAACGCCACGTAACATTTCATATAGTGTGGTAGATTTTATCCATGTCAGTCACCCCTGCCCATTCTATTACATAATGATTCATTTCAGCAGTGCTGCTAATGTTGTTATTGTACCTACGAATTAGCTTGATGTTGCTAATGCTGTCGTCATCATTGTTGTGAAGTCTGTTATTGTTGTGTCAACGAGGCTGCGGTTGTTGATGAACAAAGCTTGGAGAATGTAACTGGTATTTTTCCAGGTGCAAACCAATCAGCTGCTAATTCAGAGCTTCTAGCAGTTTCACCTACAGAGCTGATATTCACACCCAAAACAAAACATCATTTAGACACAATACAAACCTGAAAGAGTGTTTGGTGAGGAGCAATCACGGTTTCAAATGGGAACAACTTCGAATAACAAGAGCCTGACTCCGAGAGAGAGAGAGCGTGTGTGTAATAAGCTCTGCAGAGTAATTTTCCAACCCCTGTTGATCACACAGTAAGACACAGCAAGCGGCAGAGCGAGGCTGCACTTGGGTTTAGACGAAGCATGTGTGTGTGTGTGTGTCTATGCTCATCAGTATTGAACAAACAAACTTGTGATGTTCTTTGCAGATCACGGCGAGCTCTGGGCAGAGTTGCTGGGCAACGTTGTTAGCAACACGCAATGCAGTAGCACGCTGGGTCCAACATCTCTAAGAATAACACGTATAATCTGCTTCTTTTTTATAGCAGTTTTGGGATTCATCAGTGATCTAATATGATGCTTCAGCAGTCTGAGTTAGTCAAGTGGGAAGTCTTTTTTAATACGATATTACCTCTTAGTTTTACTTTTCCTCCGAAGCAGCGTCCGGGGAAACACACAGCGGGAATTATATACTAAAAGACTGAATTTGGATATATCCACTTGATTTGACCAACTCAGACTGCTGGCGCCTGGTGTTTGAGTGTGTGTTATTTCAGAAATGGATTGATAACAGTGACTTTGGGGGAAAGCAGGATATTTTAACATGACAATCTTATGACAATCTGGATTCGATGGATGTACCAACTCTTGTAAGACAATTTGGATAAAAGTGTCCATGAAAGTGTCATCACTTCCCAGGAAACTCAACAAACGTAACCTATTGGCCTCAGGTGAAGATACCAATGATGGTCGTTCAGTCTTGGCCACAGGTAGTCTTAACGACTGTAACGACTGTCGTCACAGCAACAAGGAACACTAACGAACCAGCGGTATCGATGACCCTGGACAACGACCCCACTGAGGTTAAATAGCTGAGTTTCCCTGCCAGTCAGTTCAGAACTGAAGAAGTCCTTTGCCCTTGATTTTAACCTTCGTTGGATAACTATGACCTGGATGACTGAGAATCTTCATAGACATCTGTCCATGAAATGTTGGAAGCTACTTTAATTCATTTAATCTTTGCTCTGTGTTATGAAACAATGTCATGATGGTTTGAATGCTTTTTCAGAAACTGGTAATCTTTACTGTCGGGGGTATCCAGTCCATCACAGATTTAATCGTCTTACATTTGACTGGGTATGTCTCACACTAATCGAGTCTAATCGCTCTGTTCCTTCATTTCATCTTCCCCTCTCCTTAATGAAGTAAAGCTTTTGTGAAAGTTCAGTGAGGAATATATTCACAATCGTGTCTCTTTTTTTGTTCTACTGGTGCATTTCTACCACTCTGTTCTACATTCATAAATTTCAAGCTGCATTATCATTTCTTCCCGCTGCCGTATTTCTTTCAGTCACAACTTTGTTTTGTCACTATGTGTGTCCAATCAGAAATCTTCCCCCTTTAAAGATCAGTAGTTACACACTAATTTTTGTGATTCTGTTTTTGGAAATTCTTCGTAAGACATGTCAGACTGTTACAGCTTCTGTTTTTTTTTAACTAATCTGTCTACTCAGTGCTTGGTTTGATAGAAAGAAAGTTTTGTTCATTTCTCAAACTTTCTGCAGCAGTATATCTTGTATTATCCAGTGTTCACATTGCATTGTTTTGAACAATTTAAAGCATCATATAGCGTTTTATCTTTTAGCTCCTGTTATGACTTTTAAAAGCGGCCATAACAAGAGAAACTTTGAGCATCTGTGAACAGAGTCGCTCCTGAACGAGCCCCACATGGGTCCCTGTCGCTAATTTGCATATGTATGTGTTTGTACAAAAGGTATTGAGTCGTTGGTATAGCAGAGACTCTCCCTCCTGAGTGGAAACACTACTTTAGCTGAACTCTGGCAGGTAAAACCAGCCCATTAGACGATGAAGAGGGGTGATTATAGGACCCCCTGAACGGTAAAATGTGCAGTTAGGTGTGTTTTTACAAGAGGCGACGGCGATTATGAGTCTGTGGTTAGTTTGACAGAGAGAAACAGAGAAGCAGAGAAATGGAGATAGAGCATATACAAGGATGGATCGTCAGGGATGTAATTCAAGAGATATAAAGTACATTTTAAGACAAAGAAACAAAAACATAATTTTTTTTTGCTGATAATATGATACATTTATTTTCTCTACAGGTGGTTGTTGTGAACATGTTCACATTACAAGTCTGTTTATTTCCCACAGAGCCGAGCAGCGTGACACTGTGCGGACACTCAACAGGTTTCTGCCCCTCTTTAATACCTTTTTCTCCAATACAGTTTTCAGAGTCATTTGAAGACTTCTGTTGTGTTCTTGACCAAGCAGTAAAGTTTACTCACATGCTTGTGTTTCCTTAAGCTGCGGTGCGTTTGCGCACTTGTGAAAGGGGATTTGAGTTTAACTGAAAAAGCTGAATGTAAAACTTTCCAATTTCCGTTTAAAATGAGAAGAACACACTAAACTTGACCCCAAAAAACATATGGATTCATCATCAAGGTCAGTTTTCTCTCTTTGACATTTGATTTAATCTGTCTTTTAGTTACATTTAATAATACTATTAATGATAATAATACATTTTATTTTATGTCGCTTTTCATGGCACCAAAGGTCACCTTTTATCATGTAATATATTAACAATAAACTGGACTTAGCCAAGAATAGAGCCGTCTCTATGTTCTGAGGAGGCAGAGATCCTTTAACATCTGCCGGACAGCGCTGAGGATGTTTTATGAGTCTGTGGTGGCCATTGCTATCCTGTTATAAGCTGGGGCGGCAGGTTGAGGATAGCAGACTAGGGCTGGGGCGATTCGTCGACGTAATCGATTACGTCGACTCAAAACTGCTGTCGACGATACGTGAAGCAGCATGAACACGTGAAGCGAAAGTATCTCGGAGCGCTGACGAGGACACGTGGTCCGTTAAAATGTATTTCTTCATCGCCTTAATGTTAAAAGTAATTTCTGCCACGCTGCTGTCGTGGTAATGTACCGTTACACCGCGTGTCATCTTGTTTATCCTGTCCCAATGCTGCAATTTTTAAGGATTTTAATCCATTTCCAGATCTACGCGTTATTAGTACTTATTATTAAAAGTACTATATATTACACTTCACATCGTGTCGTATACTGTCAAAAAATAAAAACAGATATTAGAGTTTATAATCTTATGCAGCAGATGATGTTAAAGTGACATGTTCCCGTGGCTGTTACATATTTCCACACTACATCTGAGAAAACACATATAAAGTATTTAGTGTAGTTTTGGCTTGTTTTGAAAGAGATTTGTCACAAGTTTTTATCATGTATTATTACTTAAATTACTAGTCAGTTAAATGCTTTGATCGTGTTTCAGTTGATCTCATGAAAAAAATCTGAGTACAATTCTTCAATCTAAGATTCTCATTGCAAGGCTACAAATTGTGTCTTTAAGAACAGCATGGAGACTATATAAAAGAAAATAGAGGGGGAAATAATTGCAGAGAAAATGGAGAAAAGAAAGAGGCAGAATGAAAAGGTTGAGTGGAGTGAGAAGGGGGAAAAGGTAGAAAGTGAAAGAGAGATTAAAAGCAAGAACAAAAGGGGAGTGGGAGAAGGTAAAAGAGAAAAATGTGGGCATGGAAAGAGCAAATGAAAAAGATCCAGTGGGAGAGACGGAAAATGAAAAAGAAAATTAGCAAATAAGAGAGATAAAGAGAGGTGGAGGGCAAATGAAACAAAGAGAGAGATGGTGTGTTGTTTTTTAGGGGACTCAATTAACCAGAATTTGTTTTCCCTCTCTCCTCCTCCTCTCTTCCCTGCAGGTTGAAGTGGTGATCTGCTCCTGACTCCTGCGTTTTAGAGAGTTGATGGGAAAAGGATGAACACGCGGATGAAAAGATCATTTAAGTGTTAATTTACCAAAATAAAACAAAGCACATTTGTTTGTTATCCATGTTTCTGTCTCTGTTACTCTCTCCCCCAATGCTTTGCAAGTCATGATTAATCATGACAGATTTTTTCCCCTTCTTTCCTGGATCCATCCATACATACATTCACACTGTTTCTATCCTCAAACAGAGTTTGACCTTGAACAACTGCCAAAATCCACAACAGAAAAGATGAAAGCTAATTTACAACCTCTTTATTTTCTTCGCCGTTCGGCGTGTCGGTGTGTGCGCACGCTCTGTCATAAATTCTTCATAAGGCCAGGACAGTTCAGAGGCGAGGCACAGGACATCAATTCCAGTTAATTCCCAATTTGTGTCAGAGCAGCAGATGCAGACGCCAGCACTGATAGGCCTGTTAATATGCTACTCAGACGCCATGTTGGGAGGGGGGGAGGAAGGATGGAGGGGAAGACAGAGAGTGAGAGACAAACTAGGAGAGACCTTTGATATATAGTGAATATTTTGGCGAGACAAAAATCACCTTAAAAATTCTGATTAGAAAGAGAGGATTGACAGAGACAAATATGAATGAAAGAAGAAGAAAGACAGAGAAAAAGGGGAAGGAAAGAAGAAGATGAGGGAGGATAAATAAAGGTGTTTGTGGAGGTGAAGGGTAAAGAAAGAGTGGGAGGAGAGGAGGTGGAGGGAAGCCAGAGGGGGTTAAAAGAAAAGGAGGAAAGTAGGCACAACTAATAATAATTTTAAGAAAACACCGTAAATTTCCCCACAGCCAAAGGTGATTTATTTCAAAAGATTATTTAATTAATCTGACCAACAGTCCAAAACCATATATGCAGTTCACTTTCATATTACCGCAAAGAAAAGCACTAAATCCCAACTTTTGAGAAGCTGAAATCAGCACATATTTGGCCTTTGTACTCGTAAAATGACTACAACCATTAATCGAATATCAAAATATTTGCAGATCAATCGCCTGTCTATTGATTAATTGGTTAATGCTTGCAACTCTAGAAGAACGAGAAAGAGAAAACTTATGTAGTACGAAGGAAAGAGAGGATCAGAAGAGAGCGGGATCAGAGAGGGAAGAGAAAGAAAAGGAAATGAAGAGAGGGCAGAGTAACAAGCAGCAAAGGAGGCGATAGTGGAAGGGAAGGAGCTGTGAGAGTTTAGGGAAACATCAGCTACTCAACTCCTGCTCTGTACTAGATTTGGGAGGTTTACCTGACATAGGTTTGTCAAACTCATAGTTTAGTCCTTATCCTCAAAGCCTTTTCTCATGAGGATAAGCAACATATCGTTTGAAAATACCTACAATAAAGTTTTAATATTACCTTTGTGTTGCTTGTCCAAGTAACTTACATATGTCTGTAGTAATCTGTACATTATAATTTCATTTCTTATAATATGTTAATATAGAACATGTGCTGCCTAGAAACATGACATTTCCTTTTTCCCGTGTCTTCTACATGGATCCGCTGGTGAGTGCTGTCAACTGAAGACAAAGTTTTTAAACAGTTAAATAGTAACTTTGGTATTTTTCAACCTAGACCTTATTTCCGTATGTTTTTGTCTGTATGTGACTAACAGGGACAACTTGCGAGAGTGCTCCAGCATCTGACAACATTATGGAGAGGATCCCTGCAAAGATAGACCTTTATTTTAAGAGTAAAATCCTTTTTGTTTAACCAGAAACGGTCGCTACATCGCTCTAGTCTATCGTCTACCGCTGCCTCGAGCAGTTAGTTTGATTTACTGTATGACTTTGGTGTTTTAAACCCTTTTAAAACCCTTTTAAAACTGTTTTAAACCCTTTTAAAACACCAAAAGTAACAATAACACAAACAAACTAACCAACGGAGGTAGCGGTAGACTAGCAACTCCTGTGTTCTGTGGTAAAATTCTAGTTTTTATTGATGGAGTCTGGTGGTTTTGATGACTAACAAAAAGATTAGTCTTTCAAAAAAGGTAAAAAACGATCTCAGAAAGAAGCAGACAGTTTTGCAGTCGCGTTATTCATTTGAAGGTTTTGTTCAGGCTGTCAAACTGACGTGTAAGACCATAAAGACAGAAGCTAAAGCCCACCGATCACAGAATAAAAGTGAACCACCTTATTATTAATGACTATTGAGAAAGAGGACAATGATTTTAAGGATCGGCACTGTTCCTGTACAGCTGGGTCGGCCTCTGTTCACCATTACAATCATTAAAAAGCAGAACAGCAGGGCTTACGTTACATTCAGTAGGAAGTTAGCAAGCGTTAGCCAACTAACATTACATTAGGAACAATCTATAGCCGACATTTTTCTGGATTTATTTTAGGTTTTGATAAGAGAATAAATCGTACTTCTCTCTGGGTAGTGACTGTAACTATTACAAGTGACCCGGGAACAGCGTTTGACCAGATCTTGGAGAAATACAGCAAAAGAAAGCTAGAAAACTACGCATTTTGCATTAGAATGATTGGAGCGCAGCCATGAAAGTGTCAGACTTCAGTTAGAGCGAGTCCTATTCATCGTTTTCCCATGACGTCACATTCCAAGGAAAACGCTCCCACGGCGGGCAAAAAAGACGTTATTTTCGGCTGCCTGCCAACCAATAATCAAGTGATACACTGTTACTTTGAGTTGCTGGAAATGCTGGATGGTTGTTGTGCTTTCAGATGCACTAAGGAGGAGACAAGCCTGGGCTGTGTGAGGTGAGGGATTCCCCAGAAGGTAAAAGTAAACATTAATGCCGTCGAGCGGCGGCAGGGACCTGGCGGTTTTTAACTGTAGAAATGCGGCAGCGGATGCTATAACGTTTTATGGATCGGATATCTTATCATATCTTTCTATTTCTTAAGTTAGGGATAGGGTTTGGTGATCCAAATAAAATTTGACTGCTTTTGTGGCGTCTCTGTGGGGGAGTCGCGGTGTGAGCCGCTATGTCGGTCTGTTGTTTTGCCCTCCAGGTCAGCGCGCATGTCACGTGACTGAAAACTATGAATACTGTGCTGTGATTGACCAGCTGCGTATTTGGGGTGTGGTTTAGCGAAGGGTCAATTAGTCACAAAGACACAAAACATGTGACAATAGGGTCCAGGATGCAAAATATCAAAGTTACCCTTTAAAACTAATCGATTACTTCGCTACAGCTGCTATTTCAGCCAGTCAGTCTGAATAGTAAATCTGCCTCCGTCATCACTGTAAACTGTATACATGCAGTTCTATTATGCAGAAAGGGAGAGAAAGAGGGACTGAAAGTGTCTGCTTGGCGTGTCTTTGTCTCACTACCCACAATTCCTCTGTTCCCTTAAGACACAAACTTTGATATGTGTGCATGTGCGTGTGTGTGTGTGTGAAACGGCATTGTGAGTCCAAATGTCTCTTTGTCAGTAATAGAAGTTTAATCACAGTCTGGTTACTGTGGCGGAAACACACACGGAGAGGGAGAGAGAGAGAGACTCATCTGTTGCTGTTGTTTAATTTCTAAAATGTAATCTGTTTCACTGAGCTTGATACATATGTTAATGCACACACATACGCACTCCCAATAACTTTGAATTTGTGTGTGAGATGATAATATATGTGTGTGCGCATTAGGGACTCCAAGCAGATAACACACACACACACACACACACACACACAGATGGCGTTCGCTCCTCCGCCGCTCTCTGTCTGTGTGAACGAGCTCAGTGCGTCGACGCGCCGCTCGGTCGACAGGAGACTGTTTGTTTCTTCGGAGGAACAAAGTCACATCGTCACATTTCAGCCTCCTGACGAGCCGCTGCCAGCTGTCACCACCGCAGACCTGGAATTAATCACCACGCCCGGGTAGAGAAACAACTGCAGCCGACGTGCCCACCAGCAAGGCATACGGTGCTTTCAAACTATCCGAACATAAGAGACGCAGGTTGAAGTTATTTCAGGTGTTCTGGCAGTGAAAGTCCTGTTCATTTTCTCATAAACAATTTTAGGTGACTGACAGTTGGAGAACTTCATCAGTACAAACAATGAGCAACAAAAAGATCTGGTATATTCAGTCATTTTTATCCATTCGCACTCAGATTTTGGATCAGTCATAACCTTCGAGTGAAGGCATCTTTAATGAGCATTGTTAGGGCAGCATTTATGGCAATATGTGACGTCAGCACACCAGTCTTTTCTGTCAGTCACTAGCCTTACCGTCAGCTGGCTAGCTATTGAAAAGGCAAATGTTTAGCAGACGCCTCAGAAATCATACTTAACAAACTTGGCTGGTTACAGTTCTGACTAATATGATAGTTCGGTGTTTAGTTATCGCTTTTAACTTTTAAAAAATTGAAGCTAAAAATACATCAAAAACTTTTATAAACTTGTATTTGTAAACAAATTTCGGCTTTTTAGTGAGCTACCGCCGGCGCATAGATTTATGGGTAATATTTATTTATTTTTATTTATTTAAGGTTTATTGAACATGGACAATGCACACTAATAATACATAAATACATGTATAATGTGCCAGAATTAGCCAAAAGGCTATTTTACATCTGCTGTCCCTGGACTGATGGCAATACTGTAAAACTCTGATTAATAGCCCAGGCTTTTATTTGCTAAGATTGACCCGGCCTACATTTGGGACAGGCGTCCATATGGGTCAAGCCTTTAATTCATCTTGCACAAATCTGAAATAGGCTACTATGAATCAGTTTATTTATTTTAAACAGAATATTACTTGTATAAAAAATCATTTGATCTAGCCCCGACAGACGGCGTATGCACTTTTATTTTGAAGGCATCAATGCAACGAAACCACAGCGTGCAGGATGACAGAAGTGTGGCAGAAGTTAGCAGAGTTAGCGATGGACTTCACATGACAGGATTCACAACTTAATAACAAAGCTGTTTTGATTATTTTGATCGGTGGACCCTTACAGACTAAAGGAATATAAATAATCAAGGAAGGGACACATTCTGACTTAATGAGCGTTTCAAAGGTAACGGGAGTCGGCACTTTTTTTCCTTTTCATCTCTTGTACCATGCAGGGTTCACCGTGCAGGTTAAATCTTAAAGAATTAGACTTTGGGGCTCATTGTTTCTGTTAAATGAACTGAACGACTGGATTGTGGAGAATCTAATCAAATAACTAACTAACGATGTGCATACTGACACGTTGATCATACGTTTAAACATTAATATTTGTATGATTTTATTTATTATTATTATATTTGCAGTTAAAGAGGGGGACCCCGCAGGGTTTAAGAGGTTTTATACATCTAAATAACTAAATAACCAGACCAGGCGTTTAATGGAGACCTGCGTTTATTTGTCAAAATGTGTTCCCACACCAGGCCAGTAAACGGGGTAGGCTAGGCTTTTAATTGAAGTTTTACGGTATGTCACACAATGATTGAAATTGTGCATACAGATTAAGTAAAAATGAACTATAAATGTATAAAAAATTTACTAGATCAACATAAAAACAAGAACGGTTGGCCAATATCAACATCAGCACCAACCCACACATACACTCACAAGCCGAACTGCGGTCCATATAACAAACATTGTATAATAGCAGAGACATAAATTTTTTGACATGCACAGAAAACAAAATAGCTGGGACATCGAGTCAGCATGGATGCTGCCGTCAAAACTGGCGGTTACAGGGGCAGTTTGAAAGCATCTTACAAGACAGGAAAAGATAATTCGTTCCGTTTCGAACAGCACCTGATGCCTCACTGTCCTGTTAGACACCTTCTGAGACTGTTTTTACCTGTTTCAAACACAGCTAATGTCTTAGGAATTTATTGCAGCTCTGCTTCTAAATTAAATAAAGTATATCTTCTTCTTCTATGGCTTCTCCACAGCAACAGAGGCTCATGGGTATCGCAGTATTTGGAGTTCAGTAGGAACCGTCAAAATGACCATTTAAAGGAAACGTTTTTATCCTTGAGAAAAAGACATGGAAAAAAGCACGTGTTGGTACAAATACATTTGTTCCTCACGTCATTATATTTCATTTGATTTGTCAAAACGCTTTAGTTGTACAGTCAGATTTTTGGATTATGTTTATTTGTATGTATTTTAGGTATTTATGTACTTAGGAACTTCATGTTTTGCTGTATTTTTATGGGCAAGCTGACACTATTAAGTAAGGTAAAATAAAATACAGTGAAGTAAAGTTCAGCTCTGTTGTGGATAAAAAATTCATCATACTTGATGGCGTGGCATAGGGCCAGCCCGTGGCATAGGCAGCACAGGGCGCAAAATGTCAGGCGGCGCCGCAAGAGTAGTTTTCGACTCGGTGCGAATCAACTCCGCCCAGATGATGCGTCACTGGTTGATAGTGATCAAGTGTGTCTCGTGCTGTGAGTCCAGACAGTTGTAACAGACTAGTGATGTAACTGGTAGAGTTTTGCAATATAAACATCTAAAAAGTGAAGCGCAGCCTCGCTCTGTTTGGGACTGTGAGCTGCACTTTACTGGAGCTGCTGAAGTTGTGGTGAGATTTCTGCCTGATCACTGATTAATTTCAGATGCAGCATGCAGTCCCAATCTGTGTAGGTCGAACTGTAGTAGTAACGTTGCCTAATGCACAGCGGAGTAAAGAGCAGGTAGCCTCGTAATATTGCGACTTTTTTCTGGACATGTCAGAGAACACAAATATTTGGGAGAGATTCTGAATGTGCAGAAAGTTTTGAACATGAGCAAAAAACCTGCTGAAACACAGGAGCTATTAAAGTCCAGGAGTTTCTAAATGAATTAAAATGAATTCATTTATCAATGAGGTGAAAAGGCCACATTTAAAGAGGGTACTTCCCCAAACAAAGACACAAATAGGAGGGAGGACTAAATCATACCTAAAAGCAATGGCTACAGAAATGTTTGGAAATGTCACCGGCTGCCTGAATATTGTGTTTCCCTTTATATAGATAAAGAAATTTCCACCATAAATTGGCGCCAATTTAAATTCTCGCCTAGGGCACCAACACTGTCACTAGCGTGGCATGATGATCCCACCAGTCCATCCTAACAACAATACAACAGACATTTGAACAGTTATTTGTTTAGAATTACTTTTCGACATAACTATGAATGCAGCAGCGACACCCTGAACTCTAAAAGTTTCAGTGCGAACAGTCATTGCTCTGCAGTGCATAGCCGCTTCAAACAGATTGGAAAATGAACAGCTGTGTGTGTTAATCTATCATGCCACATCGAGCACACAGTCCATCTCAACCTGAGCAGACGCTTCTCTGCGTTTCTGTTTCTTGATGAGTTTTTTTCTGTGAAGAAGACATGAAGTAAACTTTCTGAACAAGGGCATGGGGATTACCTATGTGGTCTCAGACTTGATTATCACCTTGTGTCAATGGGCCCCAGTGCAGGCTGTTATGGGCCCTTGGGCTACACCGTTACGAAGCACAAACACACACTGCTGTCTAGAAGGGAACTCTATATTGGCAAATTTATGTGCCTTGTTTCCTCGTTTTGCACGGATTAACAACTGATAGATTAGATGCTGTAAATAAATCGATTTATTTCCATATTAATATATTAAATTCAACAGTTCTCTTTGTGTGCGTCTCTCCAACACGCACGCTGCTGCTGCGGCTGTGTTGCGTGCGCCTGGACGCAGCAGTCTAAAGTAAAGTACCACCATGTGATGGATTTTGTCAGACTGTGTCACCTAGACTTTTGTATTTGCAAAGTACAGAAGTCAAAGAGAAAGTTATACGGAGCATGGCCAGTGTTGTCATTGCCAAAATCCCGAAACGTCACTACAAACAGCTGAGTGCAGGAGGAGTCCACTGTGCTGAAATGATGCAGACTTTTTCAGGCAATTTCAGTACAATAACCTCCCGAATCCGGGAAACCACATTCCTCTTCGACAGAGAGGCAAGACGTTATGGTGAATCAGAAAGAAAAGCGGCCTACTCATAACACAACACCATGTTCTGAAAACAGGCCAGCTATGGCGCACACACAGTTTAATACCCACACGCACATCCACACAATTAAACAGGCAGGCCTACTCAGCGGCGAGCTGACCCCGAAATGATAACAGCCTTTAAAACAGCGGCATGACTGTCACACCAAATCCACTGAAAAAGCACTTGTAAAGTTACTCACCTACTTGAAAGGCATCCGACGAGCCTGCATTGAGTGCAAATCTCAGTAATGTCCTCAGTAATCCAAAACAATCTCATCTGGGAGCTTTGTGACCCTCTCCTCCTGTTCTTTTCTCTCCTGTCTCTTCTTGAAACAACTTTTTATGTGTGACTAGCTAGTGCTCTGCTAGTTCACCCTGTTTCTGGAGTCTTGTCGTCTTGTCACATGATCAAATAGCAGCCGTATACATATTACCCAGCAATCACCACTGCATATGTGGGCTATGTGATACAAACACCAAAGAAAAGAAGACAACAATCTGAATTCTTTCTATACCGGACTGGAGAAAGAGTTTCTGCATGCATTCCTGGTTAGAAGCAGGACATTCAGCTGCAGCTGCTTTGTTTTATTATCAGCATTTTAAACGGATTATAAGTTTCATTCATGGGTTGTAGGAGTTTCGAAAGTGATGCAGTATATAGCCGGGTCGATTCTGAGGCTGATCACCTGATGAAGATCTGACAAGACAAGATCTGAATGTGATCGAATATTATGACACGGCAGCCCTCTCTCTTAAAAATTACTTCCTTTACTTGAAGAGTTACTATTTTGTTGCTTCAATGCGGTTTTCCAATCGCAACTACTCGGTCACATTTCCTCTATTTTAAAGAGATCAGACCCAGATATGTAGTGAGGGGACATTTTACAATTATTAAAATTAAACATTTTTCTTACGTTGTAATTTGTTGATCGTAATTCTCCAAGATCATGCGAGAACTTTGAACAGCAGCTTTAACACTGACCAAGATCTATTTACTGATTAATGTTAAGACGGAAAGCTCCAGAGAAGAACTAAATGGTGAAAATGTCTTGTCAACCTGAGATATTGACATCCTTTCAACCTTGTCAAGAGTCTCCATCCATCCATCCATCCATATAACCTTTTTATCAGGTAATCACATCTATATATCTATCTATTCCCTCCATCCCAGTACATTCTACCACACAGTTAAAGGCCATGGTGGCAGCAGGGCTCCTTAATTGAGACGACACTAATTATCATCTTCATGTCCTAGATTAGATCAGTGCTGATTAGCCTAAAATTAGACACACATACACACAAACAGAGACAGTCCTGTCTCAACAGAAATATCAGTGTGATCCTCCAGATACTATCTGTGTGTTTGGCATTTCTAAAACTTTTAACGTGTATTTGTGTGTGTGTGTGTGTGTGTGTTACCTCCAGCTGTCGCCATGTGTGCGTCAGGTTGTGTATTTTGCGGTGGAAGTTGCCGGGTAGTTCGGTCCCGCTCCTCTTCAGAGACTCTGCTCGGCCCAGCAGGCTGGTCTTCCTGCTCTCCATCATCATCAGCTCAGCGTGGCTGCTCTGGAGACAGACAACAGGACAGACAGCCACAGTCACACAGATGGACAGACATAACCCGGCTTTACTATTTTTGGCGACAACTGGTTTGACAACTGTTTGTCTATGAGGCACGCTGATGACATTTTGTTTTCAGAGCTCCAGACCAGCTTCTACTGAAACAGGTGGTTTGGGGTTAATTAACACACCTAAAGCATTAATTCAATTCAATTCAGCTTTATTGGCATGGATGTCAAACAACAATACTGACAAAGGTACAAATAAATTACAAAAGAACGATTCATTTCATACAGTTCATTAAATAAAGTAAATAAAACAATAAAAGTGTGTTTTCAAAAGAACTAGGGCTGGGCACGTACACGCGTTTTTTGGGGGGTTTTTTGTGCGTAACAATGCGATTAATAGCGATTAAACATTTTAAATGTTGCCCAGCACAAAAAAAACCAACATAATAATAATAATAATAATAAATAAAATATATAAAAATTTAGAAATAAAAATAATACATAAAATAAAGTCAATAAAACATTAAAAGTGTGTTTGTGTGTATTAATAATAATAATAATTAAACCTTACATTCAACAATACGACAACAATACACTATTCATGTCACCACATAGACTGGCTGAAAGTTCAAACCCCGGTTTAGAAACATTCGATACTAAATCTCTCATCAACTCTACATTGCATATTTTGTACGAGACATGGTTGAGTTTAGGAATCCATTGTATCTGCTATGAATCCATCTAACTACAGCTGCCGCCCTCCACAAAGGAGGAGGCATCGCAAGCCTGCAGGTGGTGAGTATACTCACTTTTCACAGGAGTATTTCTTTAACTGATCTTTCAAAAAGGGGCACGTCTTTTTATTGTTGTTGTTTGCAGCTCATCTCATGATGAAATGTTTGAGGCAGTCGTAGGAGTTTTCACTCGTATAGCTTCCCCTGCTTTGACCACTTTAAAGGCAAAACTGTGGCACCTCTGCAGCTCCACAGACGTGCAGGAATCAAACACAGCAGCAGCAGCAGCACTTGACGACAGAGTCCTTTTTGGAAAGATTTTAAAGAAATGCTCCATTTTGTACCACCAAGTACTGCTGAATATTTTCTTCCTTTCTGGTTTATGCTTTTGTTTAAGCACTGTGGTCGGGAAGTGAAGGACCTGCAGTTTTTCTATTAATGCCATATGTATGTTTTTACATAGTTTATTGATATTAATTAGATTTACTGTACAATAATGAATAAAATCATGCATTCTTATGCCTTATGTATAAAGACACAACTGCCCTTTTACCACCAGTATTTTGTTTTATTTCATATTTTTATTGGTTTTCATTTAATTTACTTTAAGGAACGCATTTGTGTCCCATTATACACCGAGTACAAATTCTACCATGACCTTCAACTTTCTTTAACTTCATTTCTGTTTCTGTACCTGCTTTTATCTGCACTCTTTCTGTTCGTGACCTTTGTTTTCTCTCCCTTTCTCTTGTCACACCTGCCATCCCTTCATTTTTTGCTAAATGCCTTCACTATCCTGCCTCTCTCCTCTTTCATATCCTTTTTGCTTGAGATAGTTATCTCATAGTGGCAATTGTACCACAAAAAAAAAAAGCCACTTGAGGGAATTTGAAGTCTTCTCCAACACTTAATGGTGCAAAAAAAAAAAATCAGGTCTGCCATGGCATGCGGTTAACACTTTATTTTAAGCAGATTAAAATGACCTACAAAACATTGCTGCTTGCATGACTGATGTAAACCGAGCTCGTAAGTATGCAAAAAACTACTATACTAACGGTAGGACATGACAAAATCCATCACGAATATACACACATGCACAGTTCAACTGTGTTGCTTACTCAGATCCTAATTCCCCCCCGGGCTGTTCACCTGTGACTTCCTCATATAGGCTACGTAACCACTGTGATCCCCTGCCTATGCCCCCTGGTGCACATGTGGAAGAGCGTCACCCCTATACAATTTACTACCAACACACAACATATAGCACAGATCAAAATTGGCTACAACAATCTAGAAACTCTTTTTAAATTATAACTTTTTCTCACGTTCCTCCCCTTTTAAATATCCCTTCCATTCCTCCCGCCACTGTCCTTCTCTCCCCTATCCTTTTTATTTTAAGTCCTTTATTCTTTTTTGCTCTTTATCTTTTGCCCTTGTCTATTTGCTAACAGCACCACCTCTATATTTTCTACTTTGTGGCTCAACACTTCTCCATCTTTATTTTCTTTACCTCATCTTGTGTTTCCTTAAAACATCCCTCTTTTTCTCCATGTATCTCCTCCCTTTCATCCCTCTTTTCAGTTGTTAGCGTAACTCTCCTTCGATGCCTGAATCTTTTTTTGCTTAATTTCCCTTCCTCCTCCTCCTCCTCCTCTCTCTTTCTCCTCTTTTCATTTTCTGCATCGATAGCTACTTGATTCTACTTTTCCCTTGTCGTTTATCATTACCGCCCAGCCCTATTTGAATATTTAAATGTCTCTTCTCTGACTCTGTGTGTATGTGTGTGTGAGAGGACATATGCATGCATGCATGTGTGTGTGTGTGTGTGTGTGTGTGTGTGTGTGTGTGTGTGTGTGTGTTTTTGCTGCGCTGTCATCAGAGAGGCGGCGGCCATTTTTCAACGTCGCCGATTCTGATGGAGATGCTATCGCTTGGCGCTTCATGGCCATCCATCCCCTTCACTTAGCTAATAGCCACGCCGCGAGAACGAGGGATCGACAGCAAAAAAAAGAGACGAGTTGAAGGTAAATATGTCGGCGTCGCACTCGTCTAACAGTCAGGAAATTATACGATTTATTCGCTGATGGCAAATATTGATTTAAAAAGGGAAAGGGAGCTGGTGGGGTGGGTGTGGAGGGGTTGTTTTGTTGTTGTTGTTGTTTGAAGGATGCCACTGATCCAAAGTCAAAGAAAAGAGGGAGAGGGGGAGAAAAGAAGATAGACACGCCGATTAAAATGCATGAGATCCGAACTTTGAGATAAGTGCTGAGAGAGGAATCTTGGTGAAATGGGACGGTGGAGGGGAGGAGGGGAGTGATGGTGTGAGGATGGGGGGGGAGGGGAGGGGGGAGCATGGATGGCTAGTTGTGATGTATTCATGCCTCTAGTCAATCTCCATGCAAGGATGGACTGAGATACACAGGCCTGAGGAAGGAGAGAGACAGAGAAGGAGGAGAAAAAGACAAAGAGACGACGAGGGAGAAAGGAAAAGAGAAAAATACAGTAAACAGAGAGTGAAGGAGAGAGGACGAGCTGCTTCCAGGACGCCATGTCCACACTAACAGACTGGAGACGTGACAGGATGCCATATATGCTAGCACCACCCATCACTACTTAAAGTCTCAAAAGTCACCCAGCGGTATGACATGTGAAAGCTTAGAAAGGTTCAACTCTGTAGGAATATCCACTGATGCAAGCGAGCGACAACCTGGCGACAGCCAATCACGCATTTGTTGTGATTTCCTTTCGCAAACTGAATTTTTTTCTACCCCACTTGACCACCTATTTAGAACTCAAGAGAGGAGAAGCTGATTGTCACGGACGACAGCTTCCCAATTCTCTTCAATATCACTTTAACGAGTAACCAAGACTTGAGTGAAGAGAACAAAGCATGTTAAACACATCGCTAAATGAACCGATTGGTCATGAACAGGTATAAAATAACCGTGTATGCAAGTCATGTGCAGGCTACCTGCCTTTTGTGTATCTGTGGAAATGAATGCACAGTAAGACCCAGTGAACACGGTGGGAGGCAACATTTTTCATCTCTCCAATCACCAACGGATAGACAGACATATAGAGACATAGACCGACCAGCGGTGCAAAACATAGGAGGGAAATTTTTAGCTTCATGAGAAAACCAGGATGTATCAGGAAGTTTGGTTTGACACTCCCACAGAGAAGCGTAGAAAATGGCTATATGTACATTTTAGTGGGTTTTTAGCAGAACTGGCTGATGGTTGGAAATAACGCGAGTCTTCAACAGCTTTACTGTGCGACTACTCATGTTTCAAAAGAAGGTTATGGTAAGTTGTCCGTTCGACTTTACCTCCACACAGCTCCCGACTTTGTCTGTGCAAAAACAAGATTGGTGGAGCACATTCTGAAGAAAACAAAGAGGCCGAAAACAAAAAGAAAAGGATGTGTTTCAATGTGAGTTTGTGTGTGTGAGACCGGGGGGATCACATCTCTTGAATCAAAGTTTCACTTTTTAACTTTATATAAAACTGGTAGATAATCCTTTCCACCTCTCCTGTTGCTGATTTTTGTTTTTTCACTTTTAGAGTTCTCAGGATGTGTAAAGGTCACCTCGACCTCAGTCCTTTCACCTCCTCTCTCTCTCTCCGGGTTTCTTGTAGATCTGATCATTTTACAAACTCCTTCTGCTACTAAAGCCATTCAGTTTTTCTGATGATCAGAGCATCAGCTCAGTTTCTGCACCAAAGACATAAAACTAATTCAAACTAATTGGTTATTGCTTCAGTCCCATTTGTTGGATATCCAGTTTCACAATAGCTGTTTCCTTGAAGTTCATTCCTCAGTAGTTTAAATTATAGACAAGCAAACTGTGATGCAAGTAAATGCAAGTAAGTAAGTACATGTGATGTTTATACATAATGTATGTAAGTATATGTAAAAAAAAAAACATCCACATGTATAGTTTTATTTTTTACCCAAGCTTTGAATATTTTGGTGCCTTAAGCAAAAACACAGTTAAGGAAATTTAAAATGCTTATGTCGTCTTAAAATATGCGTTATTGCAGGTTGGATATATTGTTAGAAATGTTTTTGTTGACCATCATTAAAGTCAACCTCATACAAAGAGATTTATTTATATGTTGTATATTTCATCACATGTGTAAAGAAAACACACAAAAAATGTCAAAGCTTTCCCAAAACAGACAAACGGGAGATAACCGCTTGACAAAACAGACGAGAGGGAAAGAGGGGGAGGAGAGGAGGGAGGGGAGGGGGGGAGAAAATCAACAAGCAATCATAAGTTTAATTTGGTCTCCATATTAATGAGCACGGAGCTGAAATGTCAGCAAAAATGCAGTCATACATGAAAAACATTTAATGCATTTTGAACATTAGTTTTTTTCCCCTTCTCTCTTCTCGCAGATTCATCTTATCCGCCAAATGAGAGAAGTTTTTCGGAGGCTGTGTAACGGAACGATTTTGTCGATACGGCTTCTAAAGTTCGAGGGATGTGATAAGGACGCATCTTCATCCTCCTCCTCTGTCTTTGTGTCTTCATTCTCTTACATTTTCCCCTCACTCTTCTCTTCTTTAACACCGTTTCCATCCTTCTCTTTCTCGTCTTCTTGTTTCCTCTCCTCTCTCTCTCTTCCTCCCGTTTCTCCTCCTCCTCTCTATGCTGATGCTTGTTCATTTTCATTAATACAGAGATGTAAAACACCACTGTTGCTTATTCTGTGGTTAAAGCTGTTGCCTCAGTTTGCTTCAATTAGTTCCGTACCCAGGAGTTTAGAAACACTGCAACACATTTTCAGTCCAGACTGTCACATATGGACACTTGGTTAAGACTTCTTGGTGTCACTTTTTAACGCCCTGGGTAGCCCTTTAACATTATTTTTCAATGTTTAGGGCTACACGATCAAGTCAGCAACAATAAATATGCAACTTCCGGTTAGACTTTCAAAAAATGCTTAAATCATAAAATTCTAACATTGCAAAACATCGCAATTTTAAAAACAGCACATTGTTAAAGTTGTGAAAAGTTGCAATTTGTTTAGGTTTAGGAAAAAAAAGTACTTGGTTAGGGTTAAATAACTATGTGCATCATTTAACACGTAAATTAAGTAAATTACTTGCGTAACTTACGCAATTTAAGAAACATTTAATGTTGATTTTTTGTTTCACATGGGAAACGAACAACAGACATCTGGTTCAAAGTCCAGTTTCTGGCCCTCTTCCCACCTCAACCACATCCTTAGCCGGTCTTTTCTGTTAAATATCATATACCTACCCTTACCGTCCTAACAGGACCCTACAGGGCTTCCCCCACTGCGTAAAACTATGACGCTATGGGGATCCCCAGTGCGTTAAAAAACTGACGCTGACGGGCCTTCACAATGCGTCCGTAACCCCAACCCCCAAAATGAAAACAAAAATGTCTATTGGACAGTTCCTGAGATTGGTTTACATTCCATGTTTTTTTAAAATGACTTCTTTCTACAGTATGTATGCATGGCCATAACCAATGCAATGATCTGCTGGTTTGGCAACCTGTTGGGTTTTTAAACAAACTGTAGGCCTAGATGCTGTTGCACATATTCTCTAATACGGGACTGATGGACACACAGTGCGTTATATCTCATGCTAACTTTACTGTATGTTGATGACATCTATTGTATGTTATATGTATTTATGTCTTCTATTTATTTGTTTTATGATGTGTATTGACTACTGTTTGTAATCCAAATTGCCCCTTGGGAACAATAAAGGCTGTCAAATCAAGGTGAACATCCTATTCCTGCACTGGCACTATATGTAAAGCGTTAACTTACAGTGTCTGTACATTTTATTTCCAGCCAGGGAAAAAAACCTGTATACTCCATGCAGGTTGTTGAAAACCCACTAATGTCTAGAAAACATACAGATGATGTGACCTCTGTGTCCATATGCTACTGCCCCGGCTTCATAAAGGACTGGTTTAACAATACTGTGGTGGCCGTTACTACTAGTACCACTGCTACTAACATAACTACTACCAGTATGTGGACCAGTACCACTGCTACTAACATAACTACTACCAGTATGTGGACTAGTACCACTGCTACTAACATAACTACTACCAGTATGTGGATTAGTTCCACTGCTACGAACATAACTACTACCAGTATGTGGACTAGTACCACTGCTACTAACATAACTACTACCAGTATGTGGACTAGTACCACTGCTACTAACATAACTACTACCAGTATGTGGACTAGTACCACTGCTACTAACATAACTACTACCAGTATGTGGATTAGTTCCACTGCTACTAACATAACTACTACCAGTATGTGGATTAGTACCACTGCTACGAACATAACTACTACCAGTATGTGGATTAGTTCCACTGCTACTAACATAACTACTACCAGTATGTGGACTAGTACCACTGCTACTAACATAACTACTAC